>NW_013569974.1:99-9734 GCF_000499745.2 Eimeria mitis | reverse complement strand
CAGAAGTGAAGTAGAAAGGAGCAACGGCCTTCCTGCGCAGGCGAAGTGAACTTTTTCAACGTAAACATTTAATCCTGACCCGCAAGCAATGCTGAGAAACCGCAGGGATGGGTACATGCTGCGTCGTAAGAACTGGGAACCAGCCGCTCCAGGCGAATAAGATTAGCACATTCACGAGTTGTGATAATCATAATCCCTTTGTTTGAACGCGGTTCGCACTGCCTAAGGGACTTCGAAATTATTTTCTTCCTTTTGGTGCACTGAGCAAAAATCCGTTTCTTCTTTTCCTAAAGAATTGAGTTGTTGCTCACCTGAGGCATTTTATAACGGGCTGAGCGATCACACAAAGAGGCTTCAAAAGAACAAGCCCGAAGGGAGCCCGGTAGTTGGAACACCCCTGCAGAANGCGATCACACAAAGAGGCTTCAAAAGAACAAGCCCGAAGGGAGCCCGGTAGTTGGAACACCCCTGCAGAATCTCAGTCATAGCGTCCAGGATAGGATCCTTGCGGAACGCGGTGGGAAACATGTACCGAGAAGCATAGATAAACCCTTCAGCGAGTCGGTCACCAGAGAGTTCCTCCATTGTTACAAGAGAACACCCAAGGTTGCGTTCGTTGATCCTGCAGCAGGCGGCTCGCAAAGCTTGCACACACTTTGCAGGACACCCATCCGAATGCAGATGAGGAAGCTGCTTAGGCGGTTCAACTGCTGTGAAGCCCTTCTGTTGGTTTCCCAGCCATACCTTGGTCCTTTGCAGTGAGGACCCATGTACCTCAGACCCATGAACTGGCAGACACGAGGCTGAAGAGCGGGTGCAAGATAGTGCAGCGGCCCGGGGAACATGAGGTTATCAGGGAAGAGCACAGGCGGATCGAATCCCGTTCGGAAAGAAGGGTCATCGTCTTCGTCGATGGTTATGACTTCTACTGGCATGCTCTGGTTGAGAATCTTCTCAACCGCCTCCCGCACTTCGGGTGTAATCGCTTTCTCAAGCTGCTCTTGAGACAAAATTGGCTCGTAAGAAGGACGCGAAAGCAAACGCAGTTTCGTCACATTCTGGGACCCAGCATCCTCGTTGGCTGCCAGACGCCTCAAAGACCTGACGGGGTTAATCAGGGGAATGGAGTCGGTGTAGTGTTTCAGAAAGCCAGGAATAGAGAGGAAGACTCTATCAGAGAACGCGGATCCAACGGCGGGGTTCTCTAGAACCTGCGGTACCTTCAACAAGCTGAGCTGAATCGCTGGGCCGATGCCTGGAGAGAGTGCAAGCACGCATTCGCACCCTCTTTAAATAACAACTGGATCCGGTGTACCGCTACTACGACTAGGATGTGTAAGAGCGATAAAGCTGTGAAGCCAAGATTTTCACAACCAACAAATTCAAGAAATATCCATGAGCAGCACCTGATCGGTAGAGGATAAGGGGTGTGTGCACAGCTCCAGCGCTGAGGACAATGCGACCCTTCCCAGGGTTCGCGAGGCAAACGCGACGGTAGTTGGACTTGGGTTTATCGACTCCAGCAGCTGTCAGCACAGAAGTTGGCTCTAAGAAGGAACCAACCCACGGCGCCCAGTCTGCTCGCAGCAACAGCGGCAATTAGGTGTTTAAGCAGTGGCTTACAAGAGGACAAGAAACAGGAAAGAAGTTGGATGCAGAGAGCGAGCTATGCATGTATGCATGCAAGGATGCATGTATGCATATGCGCATCATATTGCATCTGAAACGAACTCTGTGGTGAGCTCGCATTGCACACCTGCAGCAGAAGAAGGGAAAAGACTCCACAAGTCCCCAATAGGTCGGATGTCCTGGTACTTGGTGGGTCTATAGACGACGCAGTTTGCTGTCTTTCCTTGGGGTGTATCGATGAAGGTCACTTTCTGCGTTGAAACAATCACAGAACAGCAGCAGCATGGGGCGGCGTTGCATCGCGTACTAAGTGGCTTTACTCCAGTCAACAATATATATATTATGATACTGGTTATATGCTGTTTCACAGGCAGGCTGCATGCCGACTGTGGGCGGCAGCAAGAGGCAGGCTGGTTAGCGGCATTTCGCGAGTGTTTGCATTTGCACAGCCACCACTGTTTTCTCTGCATGCATGCATGCATGCATGCATGCAACCACAATAGCTATTGAATCCCTTTTTTGGATTAACATCTTTAAGGTGCATCCGCTGGCGGACCCTAGCGGTGTGACGCGTCTTGATGAGGAGGTTTGGCGTCTTCTCAAGGAGTGCATCAGAGGCGTTTCTCTGAAAGTTGTTTCCCGCATCAAAGAGCGAGTATCCCACCCACTGATAACCTGGTTGTACAAACAAACTGGGTTGGGGATAGCTGCCGCCCCCCCAGTACCTGTATCCTGTCGCTGTCAGTGCGTCGCTGTACGCATTGCCGAAGGGGGGGAGAACGGGCATAGCCCTCGCAACCTTCCACCCAACGTACTCGTAGGCCTGTATGCATGCATGCATGCATGCATCCATACAGAGAAGGCTGTGGTGTCTGTACACGTGCAACTCCTGCTGAAATGTACCGAATCGATCTTCTTAATCTGGTGAGCATATATATATCTCTCTCTACACTGCCCCCTTTGTTAGCAAAGGAAACACAAATAGGGATATTATTTGCTAATGATGCGGAGACGCACCCTTTTCAACCTGTCATACTGGATGTTATATCCAGGAAACTGACGCGACATCTCCTTGAAGTAATCCTCTGTCTCGCCAATCACTATACCCAAATTCACAGCACTGCCACCACCCATTACGGCCCCAGAGAATGTACGAACACCTTGCACTGTACCGACAGGCTGAGAAATAGTCGCGTCGGCAAGGCCGATTCCTGAGAAAGTAGCAGTAGCAGTAACAGAAAATACAATGAATATATTTCTTTCCTTTCTCTGTCTAGACAAGGAGTGGCTGCCTATATATATATATATATATATATATATATATATATATATATATATATATATAGTATTTCGCGCTGCAAATACAGCGAGGAAAGGCGAGAAAACCTCACCTGCGCCTCTGGCGCTCATTGCGTTTGGTGCTGTGAACCTGGTTCTCTGCATCCCACGCTCCAGAAGAAGAACCTTTTTCCCAGCTGAGAAACACCGAAGGGAAAGATACACAATCTATACATGTATATTGTATTTTCTCATATACTTTTCTCTACACATGCATATATCTATATACAAATACAATAGGAGAAATGAAACATCTCGAGGAAACACGCGAAGCAGCCCTTCAGTCACTTAAGAACCCTTTAGTAAACAACAGTGATGTGCTATCCGTACATATAAAAAGGAAAACATTTGTGCGATATTACTTTATAATTACTTTATAATTTTATTTGAATATAAAATTTGTGAGCAAAATTCAAGCTGCTAAAGTAAAATTTCTGAACAGTGCAACAAAACCAACATTGGGAGAGGATGTCAGCGGCGGCGCAGCCAGCAGCCCCCCCGCCAACGATGATGAAGTCGAACTTCTCATCATCAATAGGTAGTTTTTCAACAGCAGCATCAGAAAGTGGTTCTGGTTCTTGAGAGAAGAACCCTCCATGCATCTCTGAGGAGACAAGACAGAAAGAGAACTGAAGGGATCAGAAAACAGAGGATGCTACAGCGGATGCATCAACAGCAGCAATAGCAACGACAAGGTAGTAGAAATAAACAGCAGCTGCAGCACCATCACCACAACCCACTCATCCCGGGCCTCATTCTCACCAACGGGATCCAGAGAGAATGCGTTGCCGGTTAGTGCATCGATGGCAGCTCCAATGAAACGTTGCGGGGACCCTGATTCTTCAGTTTCCTCTGAGGGTTCTGCACAGACCGCGGTAGACATGACCCGTCCTTTATCATGATTTTTTGAGATTCACGGTTTAGGGTTTATGGTTTCATGATCTATAAGAGTCAGTGTTAGACGTAGAAACAGCAACATGGCTTGTAGTAGAAGCGAGAGGCAAAGTATGCTGAACTCACCTGGGGAGAGAGGGCTCACAGGAGTGTCTACTGCTGCATCTTCTCTTAAAACTGCTGCATCTGCTGTATCTGCTTCTGTTGCAGCTGCNTGCAGCTGCTGCTGTGAGCAGCAGCGCACGGGCTGCCCTCCCCGCCATTTCCGGTAAAGCTAATATCCAGTGCAGGCAATACGAAGAAAAAAATGTTCACCCTGCTGCTGCACACACATGCATGCATGCATTCACAGGTGTTCTAGCGACGCGGGACCCCAACTAACTACTCTATGCAAAATGCAAAAGTGAGAAACCAACATACAGAAAACCCCAGTTTTCATGGCCAAATGGATGGAATACCCTTAATACATTTCTCCTTCATATATTTCACTGCGGTAGGACGTTTAGAATGAGTAGACACACATCTACCTACGAACATATCTATGAGCATATCCTGCGCGTAACAGACCTCTCGGAGCAGCTGCTTCTGCCGCCCTCCCCCCGCAAAGTTTTTAGATGCAGCTTTGGTTCGAGCATTTTATTATACTGAATTTACACGAATATTGAAAAGGGGAAGGGTAAAATTGCCGAAATTGGGCGGAGTTTCTGCAGAAAGTTTCGGGATCGCTGGACCGGCATTGTGTTCATGTGAGATGTGCTCGCTCACCTCAGTTGAAAGCTGAATGGAGAAACTCAGCGGAAATGAAGTCTTCTGGACTCCAAATTGAAACTTTATTGAGGTAATCCGAAGTTAAATGGGGCTTTATATTTTCTTAGGGAGGCACTCATCTGCTGCTTCATTCACACTGTGTTCAGCAGTACAGGTAGGGTGACGGGGTCACCTGCTGAGACGGTTGAGCGCGGGCAGCTGCTCTGGATAGGCACTGGCCTGCTCTGATCAAGTTTTTTAAGAACTCTAAAAAACATTAACTAGTTAATTAACTGACTTGTTTTCATCAGCTTCGGTGAATGGTTCCAAATAAACGCCGTTTGCTGCTTCATTTACAGTGGTCGTTCGCACTGCACGTCCGGGAGAGCTCAGCCACAGCTGGCGCTCTGCATTCCATATCAAATGCGGTTCTTCAATAAAAAGTGATTCTATATTCAAACACAACAAACTTTGTGTATAGATCATGCGGCGCGCCACTCTGCCTGAGGGGCGGCAAAGCACATAACTCCCTGTCAGGCCGTCAGGTTCGTAGCAAGCGGTGCAAGCTGCTGCCATAGTATCTCATGTTACGCGCTGGATACACTTTGAATGTTCACAGAAGTCGCATCTGTACTGTAAAAATCGGTCCACCTGCAATGAGGGCAGATAGCCTCGCAGTTCCGCTGCCCCCGTACCTCTGCATACAGAATGAATACGTTCAGCTATGTTGCCTATGCAGTAAGCGCTGATGCGGGGATAGTGGGGCAATTCGTGAGAGCTATGTCTCAGACCTGTCTACCGATGCTACGAAGTGCAAGAGAAGGAAAAGTTCCACTAGGCCTCTGGACTGTGTTTCAGCCGAAACGGCCTCAGCATACTCATGGAGGTGCTTATATACTTATTTATAAGATAAATAATAAACAAAAGTTTATTATTCTGTAATAAGGTAAAATGCCTTAGTCCAGCGGAGTAAGAACTGCGGAGAAAGGATTACGCCAGGAGACTGGAAAAATCAGAAAAGCCTCATAACTTTCGGTCAGAGCTGTGCAAGAAGAGCTCGAAGCAAGCATTAGCTAGCTATCACAAGAGTAATACATTTCCACTTAAAAGAATATATAGAAAAGCTCTATTTTGCTTCTCTACACAAGTAAATTACGGCATACGCGCCGCTCTTTAGGTTCAACAAGCAAACAACACCTGCTGCAAGCATCTGATGAAGGGCAATCACTACACCAGTGGACCTCAACGCACTGAACGAGCCGCTGCAGGCCAACACAGTCACTGAAGAAGAGAATCCACAAGAAATCCACCTGAATACTAAATTAACAAAACACCTTCACGCGCAAACAAAAAATCAGAGTTGCGCCGAACCTCCTGTGCAACACAGCACTACCCTCACCGAGATATGCAACGCTTCATCACCACCACGATAAAGAATATTCAATATATATATAATATATATATAATTTATAAAGTATTTGAAATATTTTAATAATATATTATTCATTCATCTCGGATACCAAGCAAATTTGTACACTTTTATGTGTTTTACTTTCTTGCTCGGATACCGCTGCATACGTATTCGTGTGCATTTTTGTATCGTTGAGTGCGTAAACAACTCTATTGATTTATAAATTCATTAATGAATTTTCACTAATGAATAAATTAATTAATTTGCTCAAAATATATCATCTACATTTTATACACGCGCCATAAACAGACGCTGAAACTGCTTGAGCCCCTCCAACGCTTTCCTCCAGGTTTCTATCCCAACATCAGACTCATACGGAATCATTTGGTCAATAGCATGACGATGAGAGGACTCTACTGGAGTTATCATCAGGCGGTATCGCCCTGAAAAACACAAACAAACAAATACGCAAAAGCATAAATACTTATGTACATATACTTGTATCTATCATCCTGATCTTGACCCTTTCTCCATGTCCCGTACCAACATGGAAACGCGTTGAAATACAGATCTATCCATGTACAAATGCATCTACATGAATAAATACATGATTACATATATGATATACAGGTTCAAACGAGAAAAGAAAGATGCAGTGAGAGCGAAGACGGGCAATCTGATGATATGAATATCATCGAACTCAAATATGGCGGAGTGAAAAAAACACACAAAACGAAGAAAAAAGACAAGGCAAACAAAACAAGCATAACAAACAAAACGAACACATCCAGAGAAACCAAAAAAAAAAAAAACAGATACAACAAACAGAACAAGTGAAACACAACAAATACAAGAACAAGACGTAAACAAAAAGCCAAAGCAACGAAACAAGCAAAACAAAGAAACGAACCTGGATCACCAGTCCGCACAAACAGCGAAAACCTTCGTTCTTTGCATAAATTTTTGTGGGTTTCGGGGTTCAAGTGCCACTCAGCGACGGTGATGAGGTCGTGTAGAGTGGAATCCCTGAGGAGTAGCCCAGCAATATTAAGGAATAAAGGTCCATATTGTTCTTCTAGCATCTGTCTCAGCTTCGCATGCTCGCTTTCCTGCTGCGTCGTAGAGTTATACACAAAGTCACCATAGCCACGAAGACTCTGCTGCCGCTGCTGCTGGTGTTGCTGCAACAGCTGCTGCTGCAGCAGCAGACGCCGGGTTGCAGTATCGCTTTCGTGGGCTGCATTAATACCAGGAAACACCACAGATGAGGACTCTGATGCTTGCTGCTGCTGCTGCTGCTCCTCAGCACGCACAGCAGAGCCAGAGGAGGAGGGGCCTTCTGAACTCTGCTGCTTGTGGAGGGTGGAAGCTTCATGGGCGTCGCTCTCATAGGGGGGCAGCAGCGGGGCCGCAACGTCATCCTGCTGTTCGCGTGCCTGTTGCTGCACCTGCTGCTGGTGCTGCTGCTGCTGCTGCTGCATGAGCAGTTTCGCTTGCTGCTCTTGCATGCGGCTCTGCTGCTTCTGTTGAGCGGCCATGCGGCGCAGGAGGAGTCGTTGCTGCCTCGCCTGCTGCTCGAACTCTTGGCGTATTTTCTCTATAAGAGGTTCTGCTGCACCATCATGTGTCGCAGCAGCAGTGTTGCTGCTGCTGCCTTGTTGCTGCTCTTTAGCTGCAACGGCATCAAACTCTCCCTCACCAGACGAGGGAATGAAGGAACCTTCAGTTGCTGCAGCCGCTGCCTCAGCTGCCTCTGCATCTGCTGCAGCATCTGCTTCCTCCCCTGCAACCCCCTCTCGCTGCTGCTGCTGCTGCTGCTGCTGCTGCTGCTGCAGGGAGGGTCCTGGTAGGTCCATGTGTGGCTGCTGGAGCGAAGCAAATGCTTCGACTGGGTCTACTGTGCGTGAGGCTGAGGGTGAGGGTGAGGCGTCTGCTGTGCTGAGCCCTTCATCGCCTAGAGCCGAAGCAGAGAGAGCATCATCTCTTCTCTCTCCCTCCTCTGTATCTCCCTCTCCCCTGCTGCTGCTGTTTATTACATCCTCTAAAGGCCGCATAAGAGACCAACCATCNCTCCGTCTCAGCCCCAAAGTTTCATCGAACACAGCCAATGAGTGTGCTGCTGCATCCTCCTCCTCCTCCTCCTCTTCTTCTCTTATGTTTCTCCCCCCCCCTCTTCTCTCCTCTTCGCTGCTGCTGCCGCCCAGCAAGCCACGCAGCGTCAGCCCCACAGACAGTGTGAGGGCCTCGAGCTCTTCTTTTCCTGCTGAGTGAGGAAAGTATGTTTGTGGATACATCTTACAAAAGAAACCAGCATAAGATAGCATAGGGTCTGAGGGAGAAAGCATCAGAGTTTCTGCTGCTGCTCTGCATGTTTGCTGCTGCAGCGCAGCATCTTCATATGAATGCAGCAGCAAACCCATCAGGGCCCCCACGCTGCTCGTTATAGGCCACGAGGGCCCCACCCCGCTCAGCCACTCATACAAAGATTTCACATCCTCTCGCACCGCCGTCACCGGGCCAGCTAGAGCAGCCTGGTGTAGAGGACCCAAAGAACGAATGTCCAGTATTGTCTATACAGTACACACACACACGCACACATACACATCTATCAATACTTTCTTGCATGCATGCATGCATGCATGCATGCATGTTTGTATGCTTGGATGCATGCATGTATGCATGCATGCATGCATGCATGCTTGGATGCTTGGATGCTTGGATGCATGCATGTATGCATGCATGCATGCAAGCATGGTTGGATGCATGCATGCTTGGATGCATGCATGGATGCATGCATGCACGCAGAAGAAAAAAGGAGAAAAAAGACGAAGGCAGGCCAAAAACAAGAGACGAATGAACAAGAAAACACACAGAGTACAGAAAAACAACATACACATACTCTACACCCTAAACCCTAAAAACCCTAGACCCTAAACCCTAAACCCTAAAAACCCTAAAAACCCTAAACCCTAAACCCTAAACCCTAAAAACCCTAAAACACCCTAAACCCTGAAAACCCTAAAAACCCTAAACCCTAAACCCTAAACACCCTAAACCCTAAACCCTAAACCCTACAAACCCTAAACCCTAAACCCTAAACCCTACAAACCCTAAACCCTAAACCCTACAAACCCTAAACGCTAAACCCTACAAACCCTACAAGCCCTAAACCCTAAAAACCCTAAACCCTAAACCCTAAACCCTACGAACCTGGCGAATGACAGTCGTCAGGCCGGAGCTCCTCAGATGCCCCAAAATGTAAGCAGGGTAAGCCGCACCGACAGCCGTTCTGAAATATATACAAACAAAATAAAATAAAAATAAATAAAATAAAATAAAATAAATAAAATAAAATAACATAAATAAAATAAAATAAAATAAATAAAATAAAATAAAATAAACAAACAGAAGAAAACAAACAAATGGAGGAAAACGAAAAAATTCAATAAAACAAATGCAGTATACAACACATGCTAGAACCACATAAACGTATACATGTATGTACAAATACCTATATATACACACACATATATACACACACACATATATATATACATAATATATATATATATATATATATATATATATATATATATATATATATATATATATATAT
>NW_013569974.1:0-85 GCF_000499745.2 Eimeria mitis | reverse complement strand
TATATATATATATATAATATAAATATATATATATATATATATATATATATATATATATATATATATATATATATATATATATATA
>NW_013569973.1:9498-10649 GCF_000499745.2 Eimeria mitis | reverse complement strand
TGCTGCTGCTGCTGCTGCTGCTGCTGTTGCTGCTGCTGCAGCATCTGCTGCTGCGCTGCTGTGCCCTCAGTCTGGGGTCTGCGATCCCCTGGCAGATGTAGGGAGGTCTGCTGCCTTTCAGTGGGCTGCTGCTGCAGCAGTTGCTGCGGGTGTTCCCGCTGCTGCTGCTGCTGCTGCTGCCGCTGCTGCCGCTGCTGCTGCTGCTGCTGCATTGGGTGGAGCAGCGCATTGTCTCTGCGTCTCCGCTGCTGCAGCGCATATCCCTGCATCTCTTCTTCTTGCTGCTGCTGCCGTTCTTGCTGCTGCTGCTGTTCTTGCTGCTGCGGCAGCTCTAGGTGATGGTGGTGTTGGTGGTGGTGGTTGTGGTGTTGCTGCTGCAACATTAGCTGCTGCTCGGGGTGTTGCTGCAGCAGCGGTTGATGCTGCCCCATCGGTGCTGGCAGCAGCATCGCCTGCTGCTGCAGCGGCAGTTGCTGCTGCTGCAGCGGGCTCTGTTGCAGAAGCGGTCGGTGCTGCTGCTGCTGCTGCTGCTGCAGCAGCAGATGCTGCTGCTCTGGGTGTTGGTGCAGCAGCACTTGCTGCTCTCCTCCAGCATTAAAGGGGAAAATGGACAGGCCCTTAACAAACCCATCGCCGCTGCTGCTGCTGCTGCTGCTGCTGCTGCTGCTGCTGCTGCTGCTGCTGCTGTAGAAGTTGTATTGCCGCGCTCTCTTCCAGGCGTTCTTGCATAGAAGGCCGCAGCGCTTTTTATGTTTGTGTATTCTGCTGCTGCTGGCAGCAGCAGAAGCCTGAGGGTGGCGACAGAAGTCAACAGCCCAAGAGATAGCAACAGCATCTGCTGCTGCTGCTGCTGCTGCTGCTGCTGCTGGTGTTGCTGCTGCTGCATCTTCATGGAGACAAAACGAACCAAATGCATGCAGAGGATAGAGGGGACGGCTCCTCCCCCTCGATCGCGGCGAATGCATCAATGCCTTTATCTGAAAGTCAGCAGGCGATGCTCCTGCTGCTGCTGCTGCTGCTGCTGCTGCTGTTGCTGCTGTTGCACCTGCTGCTGAGGATAACAGCTGTGCCAGGGCACTCTTCCGCAGCTCGCTTAAGGTCTTTGGGCCGACGGGAACAGTAAACAGCTGCAGCAGCTCATCGTCATCTCC
>NW_013569973.1:4316-7957 GCF_000499745.2 Eimeria mitis | reverse complement strand
CATATGAGGGGCGGAGAACATCTCCTTCTGTTGGGGTCGACGGAGAGGTGAGGGAGAGGCGTGCAGCTGTCGCCAGCAGCAGCGAACTCCCCCCCCTTGCCTGCAGCAGCAGCAGCTTTTGCTTTTTTATTGAGAAAATATAAAGCCAAGCCAGCAGCAACTGAGGCAATCGCCAGCACAGACAGGACCGTCAACAGACCCCTAACCACCACCTTCGTCTTCTGCATCGCGAGGTTTAGGGTTTAGGGTTTAGGGTTTAGGGTTTAGGGTTTAGGGTTTAGGGTTTCAGGGGGCCCCAGGGGCCGCTGTAAACCCTAAAACCAAAGAGGCAATCAGATGAGGGGGGGAGTTGAGAGTGAAGAAAAGAATAAAGAAAAGTATAACTCAAGTATTATAAAATAATAAAAAAAAAAAATATATATTAAGCCCAAAAAGAAAAAATAAAAACCTTCGTTGCAGCAGGAAGAGACGCCACGCCGCTCGTCGAGGCTTTCTCATTATAAACGGCAGCTGTATATACACCTCAATCCATTTTACTTTATTTATTTTAATTTATTTATTTTTATTTATTTTTATATTTCTATTAATATGAAACAAATACAGCATGCAGCTTTGCTGCTGCTGCTGCCGCCGTCTCGCTATCAGAACGCCAGGCCACAGACCGCTCCAGCCCAGCCCCCGCCTCTTTCTTGCTTATTTTTTCGGCTTTTTTCTTTTTTTTTGGGTTATTTAATATTAAATTTAATAATAAATTCAAATAAAAATAAAAATACAAAAAATTTCAGTCGTTTAGGCCTCTTTAGCGTCAACAGAAACCACCGGTCTCAACCGCAGCCAGAGTCACCACCGCCCATTCACCGCAGCAGCGGTGGGGCCCCTCTTCGTCTGTTTCTGTTGTTTTTTCTGCGGAAATAAATATAATTTTTATTTTTAATTAAATATTTTATGTTATTTTAAACAAAAAAATACTTTAATTCGTTAAAACCACACAAAAAGAGCTGTACCTGCTGCAGATCGAGCACGTGCGCAGGACCATAGTCAAGATACACTGCAACACAACGAAGAAGTACAGCTACAAACGAACAACAGCAGAAAAAAAACAAAAAAAATAAAAATAAAAAATAAATAAAACAAAAAAAAGAAGCAACATGTCAACAAAAAGGAAATAAGCAGCAACAGAACAAAAGAAAACAAGGCGAGATCACCGCCTGGGTAAGATACAGAATATGTAATATATATACATACATATATACATATATACATATATATATATATATAACAAATAAAACAAATACACAATAAATAATGTTTATACATATAAAAAAAATAAANATATATATATATATATAACAAATAAAACAAATACACAATAAATAATGTTTATACATATAAAAAAAATAAATAATATTCTATATCTATGTGCATATAATACAAGTAAATAATAAACAATATATGTATAGGGTGTACTCACACCACGCTATGTGTAGATACACCCCAGAGTTCCCCGATTCTTTTCGTTGACTAAAACAGCAGCAACAGCAGCTGCAGCAGGAGCAGCAACAGCAGCTGCAGCAGGAGCAGCAACAGCAGGAGCAACAGCACCAGGAGCAGCAACAGCAGCTGCACCAGGAGCAGCAACAGCAGGAGCAGCAGCAGCAGGAGCAGCAACAGCAGCTGCAGCAGGAGCAGCAGCAGCAACTGTTCATCCTCTTCCCGTGCTGTTGCAGTGACAATAACGTAGCTAATACAGAGAGAACAAAACTATATAAAATAAATAAATATATTAAACTAATTAAATTAAATAAATAAATAAATTAAATCCTTCTGCTGTTGTTCTCGCCTTGTATGTTTCCTTGGCAACGTAAACAGGTAAACAAACAAACAAACAAACGAATAAATAAATAAATAAATAAATAAATAATAAATAAATAAATAATAAATAAATAAATAAATAAATAAATAAATAACTACATAAAGACAACCCCAAATGAAAGCATTTGCCTTATTTATTATATAAACATCTATTCTGCTTGGGTAATAATAATAAACTAATAAAGAAGTACAATAAACCGCTGCTACTACTGCTGCTGCTGCTGCTGCTGCTGCTGCTGGTGCTGGTGCTGCTGCTGCTGCTGCTGCAGTGTTTGTTGCTAGACGAAGACGGATATAAGGCGACAATAAAAACATTGAATGTATATTGAAAATTAAATATAAATTAAAATATAATTAAATATTGTGAGCGTGATAGAAAAGCCAAAGCGCCGCGAGGTGCCTATACACCTGAACGCGGTGTCATCTCCATTGCGCGAGAGGAGAAGCAGCGTATATATATTTATTTATATTTATTGTTTACGAATTAAAACAGAAATAAAATAAATAATATAATAATTTAAATTATTTTATTTATAGTTACAATATATTTATTTATTTATTTTATTTTTTTTTTTTTTCTATTCTTCCTCCTCCTCATCGTCGTCGTCAGAGCCGCTGTCGCTGCTGTCGCTGCTGCTGCTGTCATCTGAGTCGCTGCTGCTGCTATCTTCTTCTTCTTCTTCTTCTTCATCTTCATCATCTTCTTCTTCTTCTTCTTCTACTTTTTCACTTTTTTTTTTCTCTTTTTTCTCTGCTCCACCGCTGCTGCTGCTGCTGCTGCTGCTGCTGCTGCTAGCAGCAGCAGCAGCAGCAGAATCTTTTTCTTCGTCTGTCTTTGCTTTTTTCGCAGCTGGCTGAGACGCAGCCTGAGCAGCCTCACGCTCCAAGTCCCGCTGAATGTCCCGCTTTATTGCCTCCTGCAACACAAACCCTAAACCCTAAACCCTAAACCCTAAACCCTCGACTCGGAGCATCAAACCCTAAACCCTAAACCCTAAACCCTAAGCTACAGAAAGGAAACAATCTAAGATAAACGCACCGCAGCAGAAGACGCAGCACGCCGTTTTGGCCTCCCTTGCTGCACGCAACACCCGAAACCCTAAACCCTAGTAAACCCTAAACCCTAATAAACCCTAAACCCTAATAAACCCTAAACCCCAGTACACTTTAACAAACCCTAAACCCTAAACCCTTAGCGGTACGACAACGAACAGCTGGACAAAGCAAATGGCTTCGATATATACACAAAAAAAAAACATAAACCCTAAACTCTAAACCCTAAACCCTAAACCCTAAACCCTCGTACGATGATATTTGAGGCATCCAACGACGACAGCTCTTTCTTTGCCTCCGCCGCCTTCTTCAGCTCAGACAGCTGCCAGCACAACCACAAAACCCTAAACCCTAAACCCTAAACCCTAATAAACCCTAAACCCTAATAAACCCTAAACCCTAAAATCTAAACCCTAATAAACCCTAAACCCTAAACCCTAAATCCCCTTAAACCCTCAACACGAAACGCAAAACCCTCAGCTGTGCTCCGCAAACCCTTTAAGGGAGACAAGGCGCTGCAGCGGCAACCGATACAGACTGAATTAGCCTCTAGGGTTTACTAGGGTTTACTAGGGTTTACTAGGGTTTAGGGTTTAGGGTTTAGGGTTTAGAGAGAGAAAACAACGGACCTTCTCTGGCGGCGGGAGCGAGCTGAAAACCTCCCCCGAAAGGTTTTCTATATTCGCCAGTATACGCGACTGCAGCTCCTGCACCAC
>NW_013569973.1:1896-4216 GCF_000499745.2 Eimeria mitis | reverse complement strand
TTTACTAGGGTTTACTAGGGTTTAGGGTTTAGGGTTTAGGGTTTAGAGAGAGAAAACAACGGACCTTCTCAGGCGGCGGGAGCGAGCTGAAAACCTCCCCCGATAGATTTTCTATATTCGCCAGTATACGCGACTGCAGCTCCTGCAACACACAAACCCTAAACCCTAAACCCTAAACCCTAAACCCTAAACCCTAAACCCTAGACTCTAAACCCTAAACCCTAAACCCTAAACTATAAGCTCTATAGTAAACTGTAAATTTTCGTGTATTGAACCCTCAGGCAAATACCCTCACCATCAACGCTAAACCCTAAACCCTAAACCCTAAACCCTAAACCCTAAACCCTAAACCCTCATACAGACCTTGCAATAGGCAGCGGGGTCGTCCTTCGGCAGCCCCCTATACGCTGCAGGCCTGAAGAAGAGAAACAAACCACAGATAGAAACAGCAGCAGCACATAGCAGCAGCAGCAGCAGCAACAGCAAATAGCAGCAGCAGCAGCAGCAAATAGCAGCAGCAGCAGCAGCAAATAGCAGCACAGCAACCGCCAGTGAAAATAGCCAGCAGCAGCAGAGACACAACCCAGAAGCAATCACTAAGCTGCAGCAGCAGCACAAACACAAGCAGCAGCCGCAGCAACAACAGCAGCAGCAGCAGCAACAGCAGCAACAGCAACAGCAACAACAGCAGCAGCAGCAGCAGCAGCAACAGCAACAGCAACAGCAGCAGCAGCAGCAGCAGCCGTACCCCATTGCTAGGGCCTTCACTGCTGCCTGCAGCTCTGCCTTCGTTGCTACAGCAGCAGAACCGCCTGCATCCTTCTGTCACCGCAACAGAACGACAAACCCTAAACCCTAAACCCTAAACCCTAAACCCTGAATATGCTGCAGCAGCAGCAGAAGTTGCAGCAGAAGTTGCAGCAGCAACAGATGCAGCAGCATCAGAAGCTGTAGATGCAGCAGCAGCAGCAGCAGCAGCAGCAGCAACTGCAGTTGAGGGTGCAGCGGCACCTGCTGCGTCTTCTTGCTAGCCGCCTCATCCTCCTTTTCAAAGGGACTGCAGTCACACAGCAGCAGCAGCAGCAACAGCAGCAGCAGCAGCAGCAGCAACAGCAGCAGCAGCAGCAGCGTATCCAGTAAGGAGGTACTCAGGGCTACAGAAAGGCTTTAAGGGGAAGCAAACAAAAAAATAAAACAGAAACCGAGATATTGCTGTTGCAGCTTGCTGCTGCTGCTGACAGTTTGCTGCTGCAGTTTGCTGCTGCTGCTGCTGCTGTTGCTGCTGCTGCTGTTGCTGCTGCTGCTGCTGCTCACTCTTCTTTGTTCATTGCGTTTGCTGCGAAGGTTTCAATTTCTTCGGGGGTCGATGCAGAAGCAACCTGAAAGAAAACACAACAAATGTATCTGCTGCTGCTGCTGCTGTTGTTGCTGCTGCTGCTGTTGTTGCTGCTGCTGTTGTTTCTGCTGCTGCTGTTGCTGTTGCTGTTGCTGTTGCTGTTGTTGTTGGTGCTGGTGGTGCTGCTGCTGCTGCTCGTGTTGGTGGTGGTTCTCAGCCAAAAGAAGTGCATCTGCTGCTGCTGCTGCTAGTGTTTGTGCTGCTGCTTGTGCTGCTGCTGCTGTTGCCGCAACCTAGGAGGAACTGCTGCTGATGTTGCTGCAGCAGCAGCAGCAGCAGCAGCAGCAGTAGCAGCAGCAGCATGTGTGTGGGTCTGACGGACAACGTCTGTGATGACTTTTTCTGCGATTTGTTTAAATTTATTAATTTCTTCTTTTTGTTTTAAATTAAATTCTTTCTGCAGCAGCTCAACAGCAAACTGCAGTGTACATGCAGCTTTGGGTTGGCCTAGACACCCGCGAGCAACAGCAGCAGCAACACGACCGGCAGACAGCTCTTGCTGCTGTTGCTGCTGCTCCTGCTGCTCCTGCTGCTGCTGGTCTGCTGCTGCGCTCATTTCCCCCCACCGTGAGAGACCTGAGGTGTACAGACACCGCAGCAACAGAGAAGAGCAGCTGCAACAGGCATATCGAGAGGGGGGGTTCTGACTGAAAACCAGAGTGAAAAACTAAATAAATGGAAATTATAAATAAATAAATATATTATATTTAATTTAATGAAGAAAAAACACAAAAAATACACAAAAAAAAAAACAGCAACAGCAGCAACACCTGCGTCGAGGCTGTGCTGAGCCTGCTGAGCTGTACGTACACCCCAACCCCGCCTGCAGCAGGAAAGTCGCCGGATTTACCTGTCAAATGATAAAAAGTTACAAAAAGAATTATAAAAAGAGTTAAAGAAGAAACACAAAAACAAAAAAAAAAC
>NW_013569973.1:1512-1796 GCF_000499745.2 Eimeria mitis | reverse complement strand
GGTTCTGACTGAAAACCAGAGTGAAAAACTAAATAAATGGAAATTATAAATAAATAAATATATTATATTTGATTTAATGGAGAAAAAACACAAAAAATACACAAAAAAAAAACAGCAACAGCAGCAACATCTGCGTCGAGGCTGTGCTGAGCCTGCTGAGCTGTACGTACACCCCAACCCCGCCTGCAGCAGGAAAGTCGCCAGATTTACCTGTCAAATGATAAAAAGTTACAAAAAGAATAATAAAAAGAGTTAAAGAAGAAACACAAAAACAAAAAAAAACA
>NW_013569973.1:978-1412 GCF_000499745.2 Eimeria mitis | reverse complement strand
AACATACACAGCCCCGCCCCCTGATAGGCGCGAGGCGAGGCGCCTGCGGCGCCGCCTATTATCTCCTGCTGCCTTTTGTGTGTTTTTGTTGATTAATTTAATTTAATTTAATTAAATAAATTTAAATTTTAATTGTTTTTAGTTTTATTACCGCAAAAAACTGCTGTACAGACACCACAACACCTGTATATACACCGCAGCACACAGCCGCCGCCCGCCGCCCCAAGCTTCGTCTTCATCTTCTTTATATTTTTTGTTTTTTTTGTTTTTTTTTTATTTTTAGTTGTATTTATTTATTTTATTTTATTTATTTATTTGTTTCTCTTTATTTTTCTCTATTTTTTATTTCTTTTTTACTTAAATTTTCCCCTTCGGCCCCATCCACTCGATTTTGTTTATTTTTTTTTTTTACGCCGCTTTGTTGATTTGTCTTT
>NW_013569972.1:11067-11279 GCF_000499745.2 Eimeria mitis | reverse complement strand
TTTTTTTTTTTTTTTTTTTTTTTTTTTTTTTTTTTTTTTTTTTTTTTTTTTTTTTTTTTTTGGGGGGGGGTTTGTTTGGTTTGTTTGGTTGGTTGGTTGTTTGTTTCTTTGGTTGTTTGTTTATTTTTTTTTATGTTTGTTATGCTCTTTATTTATTTTATTCACTTGTGTTTTATTTATTTATGTGTGCTTTATATAGAAGTATATGTGTT
>NW_013569972.1:10747-10967 GCF_000499745.2 Eimeria mitis | reverse complement strand
ATATATATATATATATATATATATGTGTGTGTGTGTGTGTGTGTGTGTGTGTGTGTGTGTGTATGTGTGTTTGCGTGTATGAATATATATATGTACATATATTATTATATTATATGGTGTATAACATGCCGTATATTATAAACTATATATTTTATATATATTACAAATTGTGTACTATACAGTGTAGTATAAAATATATTAAAAATATATAATAATATTA
>NW_013569972.1:10286-10647 GCF_000499745.2 Eimeria mitis | reverse complement strand
TATTACAAATTGTGTACTATACAGTGTAGTATAAAATATATTAAAAATATATAATAATATTAAAAAAAAATATTATGGGGTGTATATACAGACAGTCTCTGCTGCTGAACGCAGCCCCAAACAAATATATTTCATTAGCAGCAAGAGGAGCTAAGTGTAGCTGGCCGTAGTTTGCAGTCCTCTCCATAGACTAGCTAGCTAGCTAGCTAGCTAGCTAGCTAGTTAGTTAGGGGGCGAGAGCCAGCTAGCTGTAGCTAGCTGGGTAGCTAGCAGTTGGACGGCCTGCGCTGGCCGTGAACAGCCCGCTGCACTGCATGCATCTGGCGCCCCTAGTTTACTTGGATCCCCACCTGGCTAGCTG
>NW_013569972.1:9878-10186 GCF_000499745.2 Eimeria mitis | reverse complement strand
AAGAGGAAGCTAAGTGTTGCTAGCCGTAGTTTGCAGTCCTCTCCATAGACTAGCTAGCTAGCTAGCTAGCTAGCTAGCTAGCTAGCTAGTTAGGGGGCGAGAGCCAGCTAGCTGTAGCTAGCTGGGTAGCTAGCAGTTGGACGGCCTGCGCTGGCTGTGAACAGCCCGCTGCACTGCATGCATCTGGCGCCCCTAGTTTACTTGAATCCCCACCTGGCTAGCTAGCCAGCTAGCCAGCTAGCTAGCCAGCTAGCTAGCTAGCTAGCTAGCTAGCTAGCAAACTAGCTAGCTGGGGGGTCCCAGAGAGG
>NW_013569972.1:7624-8043 GCF_000499745.2 Eimeria mitis | reverse complement strand
TGCAGCTGCAGCAGCAACTGCAGCAGCAGCAGCAGCAGCAGCAGCAGCAGCAAGAAATTTTACGTTCTCAATCATCTCAGGATCTGCATCTGCTGCAGCTGCTGCCTGCTGCTGCTCCTTCTTCTTCTTTATTTGGGGCCCTCGTTCCTGCTGCTGTGCGTACACATGACGATGCTGCATCTGCTGCTTCCCCTGCAGCAGCAGCAGCAGCAGCAGCAGCAGCAACAGCAGCAGCAGCAGGAGCAGCAGCAGCAGGATCTGTTTCAGGCCCCCAATCATCTTCGTCCTCCCCCTCCGCAGCAGACCCCCCCCCATCATCATCATCACCATCATCATCATCAGCCTCAGCATCAGCAGCAGCAGCAGCAGCAGCAGCAGCAGCAGCAGCAGCAGCAGCAGGCTCAGACCCGCTGCTGCGT
>NW_013569972.1:7253-7524 GCF_000499745.2 Eimeria mitis | reverse complement strand
TCCTGCTGCTGTGCGTACACATGACGATGCTGCATCTGCTGCTTCCCCTGCAGCAGCAGCAGCAGCAGCAACAGCAGCAGCAGCAGCAGCAGGAGCAGCAGCAGCAGGATCTGTTTCAAGCCCACCATCATCTTCCTCCTCCCCCTCCGCAGCAGCCCCCCCCCCACCATCATCATCATCATCATCAGCATCAGCAGCATCAGCAGCAGCAGCAGCAGCAGCAGCAGCGGCAGCAGCAGCAGCAGCAGGAGGCTCAGACCCTCTGCTGCGG
>NW_013569972.1:6904-7153 GCF_000499745.2 Eimeria mitis | reverse complement strand
CTGCTGCTGCTGCTGTTGCTGCTGCTGCTGCTGCTGCTGCTGTTGCTGCTGCTGTTGCTGCTGCTGTTGAGGGGTTGGGATGGTTGTCCTGCTGAGGGATTTGCTGCTGAGCGTGCTGCTGCTGCTGTTCATTATCATGAGGCTGATGTCTGCTGCTGCTGCTGCTGCTGCTGTTCGTGCTGCTGCTGTTGCTGTTCCTTCTGCTGCTGCTGCAACTGCTTAGACTTGTGCTGCTGCTGCTGCTGATGA
>NW_013569972.1:6421-6804 GCF_000499745.2 Eimeria mitis | reverse complement strand
CTGAGCGTGCTGCTGCTGCTGTTCATTATCATGAGGCTGATGTCTGCTGCTGCTGCTGCTGCTGCTGTTCCTGCTGCTGCTGTTGCTGTTCCTGCTGCTGCTGCTGCAACTGCTTAGACTTGTGCTGCTGCTGCTGCTGCTGATGATGATGATGATGTTCCTGCTGCTGCTGTTGCTGGGGTTTGCTGCTACTGTTGCTGCATATGCCCTTGCTACCACCCTACCTGCATCTGCTGCTGCTGCTGTTCTTTCTTCTGCTGCTGCTGCTGTTGCTGTTCCTGCTGCTGCTGCTGCTGCTGCTGCTTGTGGTGGTGGTGTACGTGCTGCATTGCATGCATTGTCGTTGTTTCTGCTGCTGCTGCTGCTGCTTCGGCTATTTGCTA
>NW_013569972.1:6208-6321 GCF_000499745.2 Eimeria mitis | reverse complement strand
CTGCTTGTGGTGGTGGTGTACGTGCTGCATTGCATGCATTGTCGTTGTTTCTGCTGCTGCTGCTGCTTCGACTATTTGCTGTTACTTGAGGGGTTATTCTATCTGCTTCTGTG
>NW_013569972.1:3783-6108 GCF_000499745.2 Eimeria mitis | reverse complement strand
CTGCTTGTGGTGGTGGTGTACGTGCTGCATTGCATGCATTGTCGTTGTTTCTGCTGCTGCTGCTGCTTCGGCTATTTGCTGTTACTTGAGGGGTTATTCTATCTGCTTCTGTGTGCTGCTGCTGCTGCTGCTGCTGCTGCTGTTGCTGCTGCTGCTGCTGCTGCTGCTGCTGCTGCAGTCGTATAACACGCTGCGCCCTGTGCGGGCAGCTGGTGGATCCCTCTTCCTTTACTTTTGAGGCGCAGACATATTTTCATATGCTGCAGGAGTTGTTTGCTAGGCTGAAGCTGCAGCAGCAGCAGCAGCAGCAGCAGCAGCAACAGCAACAGCAGCAGCACGGAACGCATGCAGAGCATGGGGTTTATAGGGACCCCCATACAGGGGCCTTTGTATGTCCAGATGCTGAAGATGATTTTGCTGCTGCTGCTGCTGCTGCTGCTGCTCTAGAAGAAGATAGCTGGCAGCAGCAGCACCCACGACGGCAGCAGCAGGGCTGGCAGCAGCAGCAGCAGCAGCAGCAGCAGCAGCAGCAGCAGCAGCAGGCTCTATCTGATACTGGGCTTTCTCCTGCCCCCTTCAACCCCTACCTCCGCCACAGACAGAGACGGCTGCAAGTAGAGGAAGTACCAGACTACGAAGTCTGTCTGTCTGCTGCTGCTGCTGCTGCTGCTGCTGCTGCTGCTGTTGCTGCTGCTGCTGCTGTTGCTGCTGTTGCTGCTGCTGTTGCTGGGGTCTTGTTGCTGCTGTTGTCTTACACCCGTTCCTGCTGCTATTGCTTCTGCCTCTTGTGCTGCTGCTGCTGGGCTCTTGCTGCTGCTGCTGCTGCTGCTGCTGCTCTCCTCTTGCTGCTGCTTTTGTTTTTGTTTTAGTTTAGTTTTCTTCGTCTCGTTTTGTTTTTTTTTTATTTTTTCAGCCTAGACCTCCTGCTATCTTTGTTACTGGTTGCTATCATCGTTTTTTTATAAATAAATAAATAAATAAATAAATAAATAAATAAATAAATAAACATACAAACAAATAAATAAATAAATAAATAAATAAATAAATAAATAAACAAATAAATAAATAAATAAATAAATAAATAAAAATTAAATAAATTTAATTAAACTAAATTAAATATATTTATTTTATTTTATTTGTTTTTTTATTATTTCTTCAGCCAATACCGCTTGCAGTGTTTGTTACTGGCTACTACCAACGCTTTTTATAATAAATAAATAAATAAATAAATAAATAAATAAATAAATAAATAAATAAACAAATAAATAAATAGACAAATAAATAAACAAATGAATAAATTAAATACATTTGTTTTGTTTTTTATTTTCCTTCAGCCTATCCCTCGCGCTGTCTTCGTTACTGGCTACTATAAACGTTTTTTTATAGAAAGAGAACAAATAAACAAATAAATAAATTAAATATATTTATTTATTTTATTTTGTTTGTTTTTTTTATTATTTTTTCAGCCAATACCCCGTGCTGTCTTTGTAACTGGCTACTATAAACGTTTTTTTATAGAAAGAGAACAAATAAATAAACAAATAAATAAAATAAATAAATAAATTAAATACATTTGTTTTGTTTTTTATTTTTTTTTCAGCCTATACCCCGTGCTGTCTTCGTTACTGGCTACTATAAACGTTTTTTTATAGAAAGAGAACAAATAAATAAACAAATAAATAAATAAATAAATAACAAACAAATAAATAAATAAACAAATAAATAAATAAAATTAAATACATTTGTTTTGTTTTTTCCTATTCAGCCTATCCCTCGCGCTGTCTTTGTTACTGGCTACTATAAACGTTTTTTTATAGAAAGAGAACAAATAGGGCGTGGGGCGTTTGGTTTGGTGTCTCTTTGTGAGCATCATTTAGATAGTTTACTTCTCGGAGAATTTGCTGTGAAAAAACTACCGGTGGGAGATGATAGACACTGGCTACAGCGGGTACGCGCATGCATGCATCCATGCATGCATGCATGCATGCNGTGGGAGATGATAGACACTGGCTACAGCGGGTACGCGCATGCATGCATCCATGCATGCATGCATGCATGCATGCATGCATGCATGCATGCAGGTGTGCATGCATGGGTGCATGCATGCATGGGTGCGTGGGTGCATGCATGGGTGCATGCATGCATGCATGCATGCAGGTGTGCATGCAGGTGTGCATGCATGGGTGCATGGGTGCATGCATGCATGCAGGTGTGCATGCATGCATGCATGCATGTATCTATGTATGCATGCATGGGTGCATGCATGCATGCATGCATCTAGGCATACATGCAAGCATGCATGCATGCATGGATGCATGCATGCAT
>NW_013569972.1:274-1183 GCF_000499745.2 Eimeria mitis | reverse complement strand
TGCTGCTGCACCTGCTGCTGCACCTCCAGCAGCAGCAGCAGGTGCAGCAGCAGCAGCAGCAGCAGACAATGGAAAAGTGCTGCTGCGGGCTCTTCTAGCAGACTTCGGTACAGCTGAGCTGTCGGGGATGGTGCGAAGGGGGAGCAGCAGCAGTGGCGCAGCAGCAGCAGCAGCAGCAGCAGGGGGCACAGCAGCAGCAGCAGCAGCAGCAGCAGCAGCAAAAGCAGGGCCGCAGGTCCCTCGTGGGTTTACAGGTACTATCGAATTCACGGCCCCAGAACTGCTCGATGGGAGTGGGAGGGTAAGCAGTTGCTGCTGCTGCTGCTGCTGCTGCTGCTGCTGCTGCTGCTGCTGCTTTACTGCTCCTGCTGCTGCTGCTGCTATTACTGCTGCTGCTGCTATTACTGCTGCTGCTGCGGGTATAACTGCTGCTCCTTCAACATTTGCTGCTGCTGTTGCTGCACCATTTGCTGCTGCTGCTGCTGCTGCTGCTGCACCATTTGCTGCTGCTGCTGCTGCTGCTGCACCATTTGCTGCTGCACCATTTGCTGCTGCTGCTGCTGCTGCTGCTGCTGCTGCAGGACGGCAGCGACGTGTACGACCCAAAAGGAGACATGTGGAGTTTAGGCGTTATAGTTTATTGTCTCTCTTTTGGTTCTGTCCCTTACCAAGCAGCAGACCCGGAGACAGCAAGAAAGCTTATACTGCAACACACAAAAATACACCTCCCTAGACACCCCAGAAGGTACACACACACCCCATACAAACCCTAAACCCTAAACCCTAAACCCTAAACCCTGAAAAAAGGAGAGAGAAATGTCGTTCAGGTGTATGTATACAACTCAGTTTAGGGTTTAGGGTTTAGAATATATATATATGTATATATATATATATATATATATATATATA
>NW_013569972.1:0-174 GCF_000499745.2 Eimeria mitis | reverse complement strand
ACCCCATACAAACCCTAAACCCTAAACCCTAAACCCTAAACCCTAAACCCTGAAAAAAGTAGAGAAATGGCATTCAGGTGTATGTATACAACTCAGTTTAGGGTTTAGGGTTTAGAACATATATATATATATATATATATATATACATATATATATATATATATATGTATATAT
>NW_013569971.1:10773-10920 GCF_000499745.2 Eimeria mitis | reverse complement strand
TGCTGCTGCTGCTGCTGCTGCTGCTGCTGCTGCTGCTGCTGCTGAGCAGCAGCAAAGAGGCCTTGCCCCGACGAAGCGGGTTTAAAGGAAAAAGAACCGAAGAGGGGGCCCCCTGGGGCCCCTGCAGCAGCAGCTGTTGCGGGCTTT
>NW_013569971.1:10398-10572 GCF_000499745.2 Eimeria mitis | reverse complement strand
GGCCCCTCCTGTAGGGTTTGTTGGGGTGTTTGCTGCTATGTTGCTGCTGCTGCTGCTGCTGCTGCTGCTGTTGGGAGCAGCAGCAGCAGCAGCAGCAGCACCAAAGAGGCCCTGGCGCCCCCCACCGAAGAGACTTCTGCTGCCCCCTGTAGCGGTGCTGTTGCTGCTGAAGGG
>NW_013569971.1:9391-10106 GCF_000499745.2 Eimeria mitis | reverse complement strand
GAGGGGGGCCCCCGAGGCTGAGGGGGCCCCCTGAAAGGGTACTGAGGAGGCGTTGAAGGGGCCCCCTGGGGCCCCCCCTGGTGGTGATAGGCCGGCGGGGGCCCCCTGCATTTGTTGTTTGGGTTTATACAAATTCACAGAGATAGATGAGGGTAGCAGCAGATATAAATTTAGTAAAATGCTGCTGCTTCAGCAGCAGGTGCTGCTGCTACAGCAGCAGCAGCAGCAGCAGCAGCAGCAGCAGCAGCAGCAGCAGCAGGAGCTGCAGCTGCAACTGCTGCTTGGGGAGAGAAAAAGGTTTATATGTTAAACTAAGTGCATGCAAAACAAATAAATAAATAAATATATAAACAAACAAACAAATACAGGAGACAGGGGCCCCCGCTGCTCCGCTGCAGCCACAGCCATACCTCCTGCTGCAGCAGGAGGCCCCCTCCCTGGGGGCCCCCCGAAAGGGTTTAGGGGCCCCCCCTCTCCCCCGCCCCTTCTCTCTTTCTCTCTCTCTCTCTCTGTGTTGCTGCAACTTATTAAAACTTTTTTACTTTTTATTTATTCTCTCTCCTCCTCAGCAACAAAAAAAAACACAAAATACCGCCGCAGGCTTGAGGGGGGCCCCCCGTCGGCTGCGGGGGCCCCGCTGCAGCACACAAGGTTTTAGCGGGGGGCCCCCCAGGGGCCCCCTGCTGAGACCTTGGGGGCCTCCTCCTCTTCATGG
>NW_013569971.1:8969-9367 GCF_000499745.2 Eimeria mitis | reverse complement strand
GGGGGGCCCCCGGGGGCCCCTGGGGGCCCCGGGGGGGCCCCTCATAAGGGGCCCCTAAGCAGGAATAGAAGGTATGGGGGGCCCCCCCGACAGCCGTTCTGTCTCGGGCTGCTGCTGCTGCTGCTGCTGCTGCTGCTGCTGCTGGGGGCCCCCCAAGATGACATCCTTTGGGGGCCCCTGCTGCTGAGGTGCAGCGCGGCGTCTCTTTTGGAGAGAAAGTTATGTATACACAGCAGCAGCAACAGCAGCAGCAGCAGCAGCAGCAGGAGCAGCAGCAGCAGCAAAAGTAGCAGCAGCAGCAGCAAGGTATTTTGTTTCTCTCATAGGGAGCTCCCCTCTCCTTTGTTTACAAGCAGGGCGGCTCACTGCCCCTCGCTAGGCCCCCAGAGGCCCCATCT
>NW_013569971.1:7297-7830 GCF_000499745.2 Eimeria mitis | reverse complement strand
ACAGCAGCAACCAAGCGCTACTGGATATATCTCCTCTCCCTCCTCTGCAGCGAAGCCGTGGCTTTGCCCCACCTAACACCAGCAGCAGCAGCAGCAAAGACAACAGCAGCAGCAGCAGCAGCAGCAGTGTAGGCACGGGGGGGCCCCCCAAGGGGGCCCCCAAGGGGGCCCCCAAGGGGGCCCCCCAGGTGTACAGGGTGGCTTTCTCCCCCTCCAAAGGGAGAGTGAGTTTGTTTGGTTGCTTCACTGCAGCAGCAGCAGTGCTAGCAGCAAACCCTGCAGCAGCAGCACTACTAGCAGCAGACACTACAGCAGCAGCAGCAGCAGCAGCAGCAACAGCAGCAGCAGGTGGTAGGGGGGCCCCCCGCTGCCCCTCGCCACTACTAAACGCTGCCTGGGGGGCCCCCGCGCTGTGGTTCTGCTGCAGCAGAGTGGTGCTGCTGCAGCAGCTGCTGGGGGCCCTGGGGGGCCCCGATAGACAAGATATAGATTCTGTGTGTTTATATGAGAGAGAAAAAGAGAAAAGAAAGAAA
>NW_013569971.1:4684-4951 GCF_000499745.2 Eimeria mitis | reverse complement strand
GCGAAGCAGCAACTCTGCTGCTGCGGCTCGGTGAGGGGGCCCCCCGGGGGCCCCCCGCTCAGACAGGGTAGGGGTTCTTTCTTTATATTAACAATGAGAATAATAACAAACAGCAGCAGCAGCAGCAGCAGCAGCAGGAGTAGCAGCAGTAGCAGCAGCAGGAGTAGCAGCAGTTGCAGCAGCAGCAGCAGCAGGAGTAGTAGTAGTAGCAGCAGCAGCAGCAGGAGTAGCAGCAGCAGCAGCAGCAGCAGCAGAAGAGACAGCAAG
>NW_013569971.1:3392-4584 GCF_000499745.2 Eimeria mitis | reverse complement strand
GCAAAGTTTTAAGATGAGAGTCGCCGCAGAGAGGGCAAGAAGCCTCCCCCCTGATGTAAAACTCAAAATGCTGCTAGGTAAGAAAATAATATAAATAAAAAAATAAAAAGAAATAAAAATAAAAAGAGACAATAAAAAGGAGACGATAAAGATAGAGACAATAGAAACAATATAAAAGGAGACAGTAAAGAAAGAGACAATAAAGAAAGAGATTATAAAGATAGAGACATAAAAGGAGACAATATATAGAGATAATAAAGAGAGACAATAAATAAAGAGGCAATAAAGGCAATAGAGACAATGAAGAGAGAGAATATAAAGAGAGAGAATATAAAGAGAGACACTATAAAGAGAGACAATAAAGAGAGACACTATAAAGAGAGACAATATAAAGAGAGACACTATAAAGAGAGACAATAAAGAGAGACACTATAAAAGGAGACAGTAAAGAGAGACACTATAAAGAGAGACAATAAAGAGAGACACTATAAAGAGAGACAATAAAGAGAGACACTATAAAAGGAGACAGTAAAGAGAGACAATAAAGAGAGACAATAAAGAGAGACACTATAAAGAGAGACAATGAAGAGAGACACTATAAAGAGAGACAATGAAGAGAGACACTATAAAGAGAGACAATGAAGAGAGAGAATAAAGAGAGAGAATATAAAGAGAGACACTATAAAGAGAGACAGTAAAAGATAGAGACAAAGGAGACAGAGACAAAAGAGACAAAAGAGACAGTAAATATAGAGACAGTAAAGACAGAGACAATAGAAAAGGAGACAGTAAAGAAAGAGACTATAAAGAGAGACAATAAAGAGAGACAAACACAACAATAAATAAATAAAAAAGGAGACACCCAAAGCTAAATAAAAAGGCGAAAAAAATAAATAAAAAAGGAGACAAAAAAAAAATAAATAAAAAAGGAGACTGTCTCCTTTCGGGTGTATCTCCACCTCAGGCGGAACAATACTAAGAGACCCCAACAAGGCCCCGCTGCTGCAGCAAGCGCATGCAGCCCGCATGCAGCTGCAGCAGCAGCTAAACTCCATATTCACGCACACAGACATACTGCTGCACCATGTAGGGGGCCCCCCCACGGGGGGCCCCCCTGGGGGCCCCACCACCTTTGGGGGCCCCCCTGGGGGCCCCCCTGGGTTGTGGGCAGCAGCATGTCATCAGCAGCAGG
>NW_013569971.1:846-1551 GCF_000499745.2 Eimeria mitis | reverse complement strand
GACTGTCTCCTTTTTATATAAAAAGGAGACAGTCTCCTCTGTGTGGGGCCTGTCTCCTTTTTATATAAAAGGGAGACAGTCTCCTCTGTGTGGGGCCTGTCTCCTTTTTATATAAAAAGGAGACAGCCTCCTTTGTTTGTGTGTAGACTGTCTCCTTTCTATATAAAAGGAGACTGTCTCCCTTGTGTGTACTTTGTCTCCCTTGGGTGTAAACTGTCTCCTTTCTATAAGGAGACTGTCTCCTCTCTATAAGGAGACTGTCTCCTTTCTATAAGGGGACTGTCCCCTTTGTGTGTAAACTGTCTCCTTTCTATAAGGAGACTGTCTCCTTTGTGTAAGGAGACAGTCCCCTTCGTATATGTGTAGACTGCCTCCTTTCTATAAGGCGACTGTCTCCTCTCTATAAAGAGACTGTCTTCTTTCTACAAAGAGACAGTCTCCTTTGTGTGTAGACTGTCTCCTGTGTATAAGGAGACAGTCTCCTTTGTATAGGGAGCCTGTCTCCTTTCTACAAGGAGACTGTCTCCTTTGTATAAGGAGACAGTCTCCTTTGTGTATGTACACTGTCTCCTGTGTATAAGGAGACAGTCTCTTTCCTATAAGGAGACTGTCTCCTTTCTATAAGGAGACAGTCTCCTGTGTATAAGGAGACTGTCTCCTTTGTGTGTAGACTGTCTCCTTTTGATAAGGAGACAGTCTCCTACA
>NW_013569971.1:584-823 GCF_000499745.2 Eimeria mitis | reverse complement strand
ATATATATATATATATATATATATATATATATATATATATATATATATATATATAAGGAGACAGTTATATATAGGGAGACAGTTCTATGTGAGGAGACAGTTGCATATAAGGAGACAGTTGTATATCAGGAGACAGTCAAATCCTTCTGTCTCCTTTTGTCTCCTTCTGTCTCCTTTTATCTCCCTTTGTCTCCTCCTGTCTCCTTTTTATATCCTTTTGTCTCCTTTTGTCTCCTTCC
>NW_013569971.1:0-485 GCF_000499745.2 Eimeria mitis | reverse complement strand
CTTTTGTCTCCTTTTGTCTCCTTCATGCGGTGTCTGGTGAGGTCTCCCCGTTGCGGCAGTCTGGGGTCGGTGAAGGCGCAGCTCTTTCCTCCTAAAAAAAAAAAAATAAAATAAAATAAAATAAAATAAAATAAAATAAAATAAAATAAAATAAATAGATAAATAAATAAATAAATAAATAAAATAAAAAATGAATGTAGAACAAAAAAAAATAGATATGTAAAATAAATATACATACGCTACTACTAAACCCTAAACCATACACAGACGCACACAGACAACCACACACTAAACCCTAGACACAGCTAAACCCTAAACCCTAAACCCTAAACCCTAAACCCTAAACCCTAGAGAGATAGTATGCATGCTGAGAGGTGCAAACTAAACCCTAGACAGAACTATACAAAACCCTTATAACCCTAAACCCTAAACCCTAAACCCTAAACCCTACAGAGATAGGATGCATGCTGAGAGGGGATGCATGC
>NW_013569970.1:10598-10750 GCF_000499745.2 Eimeria mitis | reverse complement strand
GTACATGTATATATGAATGCATATATATGTATATGTATATATACATATATATATATATATATATATATATGGATATATGCATTGCCTGGAATGCATGCACTGCGTAGGAGCCATTGTATTCCTTACATAAAATGCATGCATTGCATGCGCTG
>NW_013569970.1:10349-10428 GCF_000499745.2 Eimeria mitis | reverse complement strand
TCTTTTTTGTTTTCAGCTGCCGCTGGCGTTGCTTCGTGCTGCTCAGAACCGTCCGCTGGTAAGACGCAGGCTGCTGCTA
>NW_013569970.1:8425-9759 GCF_000499745.2 Eimeria mitis | reverse complement strand
TCTTTTTTGTTTTCAGCTGCCGCTGGCGTTGCTTCGTGCTGCTCAGAACCGTCCGCTGGTAAGACGCAGGGTGCTGCTGCTGCTGCTGCTGCTGCTGCTGCTGTTGCTGCTGTTGCTGCTGTTGCTGCTGCTGCTGTTGCTGCTGCTGTTGCTGCTCTTGTTCTTATTTCTTCTTTCTCCTCTGCTTGTTTATTGTATATCGTTCTGTTCTGGATGCTACCGTTACTCCTATTGCTGCTGCTGTTGCTGTTGCTGCTGCTGCTGCTGCTATTCCTGCTGCTGCTGCTGCTGCTGCTGCTGCAGCACCAGCAGCATTGAGCGTCATATAATCTGCAGCAGCAAATCAACTCTACCATTCCCTCTCCCTTCATCATCATCACCATAATCCTCTCCTGCTGCTGCTGCTGCTGCTGCTGCTGCTGCCCCTGCTCCTGCCCCTGCTGCTGCTGCTGCTGCTGCTGCTGCTGCTGCTGCTGCTGCTGCAGATGGTGGAGCTAAAGAACGGGGAGACCTACAGCGGGATGTTGGCTGCATGCGACGGCTTTATGAATCTTCATCTTAAAAACTCCGTCTGTACTTCCAAGGTATCCTGCTGCTGCTGCTGCTGCTGCTGCTGCTGCTGCTGCTGCTGTTGATGGTGCTGCTGATGCTGATGGTGCTGGTGGTGGTGGTGGTGGTGGTGCTGCTGCTGCTGCTGCTGCTGATGATGATGATGATGATGGTGCTGCTGCTGATGATGCTGGTGGTGCTGCTGCTGCTGCTGGTGCTGCAGCTGGTGCTGCTCCTGGTGCTGCTGATGCTGCTGCTGCTGCTGATGGTGCTGGTGGTGGTGCTGCTGCTGCTGCTGCTGATGGTGCTGATGCTGATGGTGCTGCTGCTGCTGCTGCTGCTGTAGTAGCTCTATCTGTCTCTGTTTCATCTGTCTCCTTTTTCTCTTTTTGTTTCTTTTTTTTCTTTTTTGTTTTTTTTTTGTTTTTTATGGAGAGAGTTTCTGGCGTGCATATGAATGTTTTTTGTCTCCTTTTTGTCTCCTTTCTGTCTCCTTTTTTCTCTTTTTTTCTGTTTTCTCTCGTTTCTTTCTCTGTCTCCTCTTTATCTGTCTCCTTTTTGTCTCCTTTTTCTTTTTATTTTATTTTTATTTTTATTTTATTTTTTTTTAGGATGGAGAGAGTTTCTGGCGTGTAGATGAGTGTTTTCTGTCTCCTTTTTGTCTCTTTCTGTCTCCTTTTTTTCTTTTTTTTTCTCCTTTTTCTCTCATTTCTTTCTCTGTCTCCTTTCTCTATCTGTCTCCTCTTTATCTGTCTCCTTTTTGTCTCCTTTTTCTTTTTATTTTA
>NW_013569970.1:6108-6672 GCF_000499745.2 Eimeria mitis | reverse complement strand
GTAAACCCTAAACCCTAAACCCTAAACCCTAAACCCTAAACCCTAGCTAAACCCTAAACCCTAACTAAACTCTAAACCCTAGACCCTAGATAGTATTAAATATTGCTGCCTATTTTTTTTTTCTTATTAAGGATGCGAAAACACAACAGAATGGCAATAAACCCTAAACCCTAAACCCTAAACCCTAGCTAAACCCTAAACCCTAGCTAAACCCTAAACCCTAAACCCTAGATTGTTTTTTATATATTGCTGCCTATAAGAAATAGTATTTTATTGAAGATGCGGAAACACAACAGAATGGCAATACACAATAAACCCTAAACCCTAAACCCTAAACCCTAGCTAAACCCTAAACCCTAAACCCTAGCTAAACCCTAAACCCTAAACCCTAGCTAAACCCTAAACCCTAAACCCTAGATAATATTAAATATGCCTGCCTACAAGAAGAACAAAGTTTTCTTGTTAAAGAAGAAAAAATACAGAAACGCAGTAAACCCTAAACCCTAAACCCTTTATAAACCCTAAACCCTAAACCCTCTATAAACCCTAAACCCTAAACCCTAG
>NW_013569970.1:5093-5328 GCF_000499745.2 Eimeria mitis | reverse complement strand
AGCAGCAGCAGCAACAGCAGCAGCAGCAGCAGCAGCAGCAACAGCAGCAGCAGCAGCAACAGCAGCAGCAAGAACAGCAGCAGCAGCATTTGTTTCTGCTGCTGCTGCTGCTACCTAGCTGCTGTGGGCTCCGCTGCAGCGGCCAGCTTAGTGCTGCTGCTGTCTTCCTCTACTTAAACACTGCTGCTGCTGCTGCTGCTGCTGCTGATAGCAGCAGCAGCAGCAGCAGCAGCAA
>NW_013569970.1:4061-5061 GCF_000499745.2 Eimeria mitis | reverse complement strand
GAAGCTGAATTTGAGCGCAGCAGCTGTTGCTGCCGCAGCTAGCAACAGCTGCTGCCTCTGCTGCTGCTGCAGCAGCAGCTAGCAGCAGCAGGTGCATCTGCTGCTGCAGCAGCAGCTAGCAGCAGCAGGCGCAGCAGCTGCTGCAGCAGCAGCTAGCAGCAGCAGGTGCATCTGCTGCTGCAGTAGCAGCTAGCAGCAGCAGGTGCATCTGCTGCTGCAGCAGCAGCTAGCAGCAGCAGCTGCAGCAGCTGCTGCTGCTGCAGCTAGCAGCAACTTTTCTATAGGGTGCGGCAAGAGCCGTATCTCTATGCGTATGTTACACTGCAGCAGCTGCTGCTGCTGCAGCCTATCTGCTGCTGCTGCTGCAGCAGCAGCAGCAGCAGCAGCAGCAGCAGCAGCAGCAGATTTTGGTTTATTTTAGGATGAGGGAACTTGCTTTAAAGTTATTTTGTTTTGCACTGCAGCAACGGGAAACTGATGCTGCTGCTGCTGCAGCAGCAGCAGCAGCAGCATCAGCAGCAGCTAGTGCTGCAGCAGATGCTTCTGCTGCTGCTGCTGCTGTAGCTGCTGCAGCACTAGCTGCTGCTGCTGCTTCAATTAAAACACTGTCGTCTACGGGCGGCGTTTAGCCCCACAAGCAGCAGCAGCAGCACCTGCTGCTGCTGCTGCTGCTGCTGCTGCAGCAGAAGCAGCAACTGCAGCAGCAGCTGCTGCAGCAGAAACAGCATCAGCACTCGCAGCAGCCGTTCTGCTTAAACGCAAAATACAGCAGCAGCAAAAGATTAAGTTGCTGCTGCAAGAGTCTCCATTGCTGCTGCTGCTGCTGTTTTGTCTGCTGCTGCTGCTGCCGTATCTACAGCAGCAGCAGCAGCAGCAGCAACAGCAGCAGCAGCAGCAGCAGCAGCAGCAGCAGCAGCAGCAGCAGGAGGAACAGTACAAAGGGTATTACTTGTGCTGTTCTTCCTGCTGTGCTGCTGGTGGTGTTCCGGTTGCTGCTGCC
>NW_013569970.1:695-1711 GCF_000499745.2 Eimeria mitis | reverse complement strand
AAAAAAAAAAAAAAAAAAAAAAAAAAAAAAAAAAAAAATGAGACAGTTTAGAGAGAGAAAAGGAGACAAATTTTTATTAGGGAAGGAGACAAAGAAAGGTATTTTATAATAAAAAAATAAAATAAAATAAAATAAATAAATAAATAAACAAATAAAGGAGACAGAGAAAGAAAGAAAGAAAGAAAGGAGACAGAGAAAGAAAGAAAAAAAACAAAAAAAGAGAAAGGAGACAAAAGAGAGACAAAAACATAAGTACGAGTACTATTGCTGCTGCTGCTGCTCCTCTTGGTGTCGCTGCTGCTGCTGCTGCTGCTGCTGCCACTCCTCCTACTACTACTAATACTGCTGCTGCTGCTGCTGCTGCTGCTGCTACTGCTGCTGCTGCTGCTGCTACTCCTCCTCCTCCTCCTCCTCCTCCTCCTACTACTACTACTACTACTACTACAACTGCTGCTGCTGCTGCTGCTGCTGCTGGAGCTGCTGCTACTACTACTACTACTACTGCTGCTGCTGCTGCTGCTACTACTACTACTACTACTGCTGCTGCTGCTGCTGCTGCTGCAGCAGCAGCTGCTGCTGCAGCAGCAGCTTACCAGCAACAATTTTATGGATGGAGATATAGGGAGAGTGAAGAACAACCCCACCCACATAAACACCCTCCTCATACAGAGAAGCTGCTAGCTCTGCTGCGGGGCCTATACACACACAAATATTTTAATATATAAATATAAATTTTTATTTGTTTGTTTGTTTGTTTATTTGTTTGTTTGTTTGTTTATTTATTTTTATTTGTATTTATATATATATATATATATATATATATATATATATACAAGAAAAAAACAACAAAAAAACAAACAAAAAAACAAAAATACAAATAAACAAACAAACAAATAAATAAAATAAATAAATAAATAAAAATAAAATAAATAAAAAAAAACAAAAAAACAAACAAATAAATAAAACAAACAAACAAACAAATAAATAAAATAAATAAATAAATAAAAATAAAATAA
>NW_013569970.1:272-650 GCF_000499745.2 Eimeria mitis | reverse complement strand
AAAAAAAAAAAAAAAAAAAAAAAAAAAAAACAAACAAATAAATAAATAAACTAAATAAATAAAACAAAAACAAAATAAATAAAAATAAAATAAATAAATAAATAAATAAATAAATACCTGTCCCTATAGATCTACCGAAGCAAATGATATAAAAAAAACAAAAAAAAAAACAAAAAAGCAAAATAAATAAACAGAAAAACAAATAAAACAAACAAACAAACAAATAAATAAAATAAATAAAAATAAAATAAATAAATAAATAAATAAATAAATAAATAAATAAATACCTGTCCCTATAGATCTACCGAAGCAAATAATATTTTGGGGGGGTACCCCTAAAGAAAGGAGAAAAAAGAAAGCGGCGCGGCCCCACCTGTT
>NW_013569970.1:0-248 GCF_000499745.2 Eimeria mitis | reverse complement strand
CTGCTGCTGCTGCTGCTGCTGCTGCTGCTGCTGCTGCTGCTGCTGCTGCTGCTGCTGGTTGCTGCTGCTGCAGCAGCAGCTAAACCATAGCCAGGATACTCTATCGCCAGACAGTGACACCCCAAATAAAAACATAAAACCTCTAACTCTTCTCTTATGTGGCCCAGGTCGCATGAGTTCCCTACACACAAACCCTAAACCCTAAACCCTAAACCCTAAACCCTAAACCCTAAACCCTAAACCCTAAA
>NW_013569969.1:4266-10217 GCF_000499745.2 Eimeria mitis | reverse complement strand
TATATATATATATATATATATATATATATATATATATATATATATATACATATATATATATATATATACAGCAACAAAGTTTTTATATGCTGTGTATACAGCTGGTGTTATATATTTCTGTTGCTGCACACATCTGGCTAATAGAAACAATCAAACTCTTAGCAAGTGTCTCCAGTGTTCCTGCATGCATCTGAAGGTGACCTGGGTCTGCATGCATGCACCGCAATCTATGGGGCTTCTCAGTCTTTATAAAAAAAAACTTCGTGAGTGCCCCCATAGCAACACCTGTGTATACACAGGGCCCCCACGAGCAGCAGCTTTACCCCCCTCTCTAGTCTCCAGCTGGGGGGAGCGCAGCAGCACAGGGCCCCGTGTTGGCGCCAGAAGAGACAGGGGCTGATGAGCTGCGTATACTAAGCAGCTCGCTCAGCTGCTACTCCGATACGGCTCTGTGCCCCTGTACTAGGTGATCACCACTCTACGCCTATGTGCTGCGGCCAACAGAATTCGCCAAATTAAACCCCAGTAAACAAATACATAAATACATAAATATATATATAAGTAGTATACTTAAACTTTATCCAGAGATCATCTCCTGAAAGGAAAAAGAAAAAGAAAGCACTGATCTAGATACCCCCCACCCCTCACGCGTCGGCGGCGCCGGCGTGCCAGCCCCAACCCCGGGAGGCTGGTGAGCACTGTATGTTCTCATCTCCAGTATAAAACAACAAATAATATTTCTACAAATATATTCTGTTTACCTTTCCTTGCAGAGTAGACCTTGGGAGCTCTAGCGAGACTGCTCAGTCTTGTGCTCGTGCACTGCACGCAGCACACCGTGCTTCAACCCCCCGCAGGCAGGTGTTCCTAAGAAACTTCTTGGTGCATGCATAATGCTGCATGCAACTGTAGAGAGCTACCTGGCCCTCAGTACCAAGCACTATCGCAAGAAGGTTTCGCCCCACAGCCTCCCCAGACAGCGTGCGTCCCCTTGTCTTTGGCCGCTCAGCAAGAGATAGGGGCGCCGAGAGAAGGAAAGAAGGGCGGAAGAGTGGAACAGGGGCCCATGGAGCCATCAGAGGGACAGAAGGCTTACGACGGAAAGAAAGAAAATGATCAGGGGATAGGTAGCTGGAGGAATCTGCTAAAGCTGCTTCTGGTTGCTGTTGCTGCTGCCACACCTGTATGGCTGCTGCAGCATTCGCCTGCCATAGGTCGTAGCGGCGCCCTTTTTTTTTTCGTTGTGCGCGCAATTGGAGCCTCTTTCCATCGCGAGCATTTAAATACGTTGTGAACCCCTGCTAGCCCGGACCATCGGTACACGCGTGCGCCAGGGGGTCTACTGAAGAGCAAAGGAAGGAGTGAACTCACCCTGCAATATGAACACAATGAGGGGTGTAGAATAGTGACCGTGCGGAGCGGCCATAGGTAGAGGGAAGAGCGCATATCACAGAAGCAAAAAATTACTGCCGTTGGCCATATAGATATGATGATACGAGGGAAGCTTAACACGTAGCAGAATAACTTCTCGTAACACAGTGAATTGTCGCCAACCGGCTGTAACAGGTACAAAGGTAACCTGCGCTGAGCACTGGAGCTCTTGTAGCCGCCGGGGCTGGACAAAGGAGTGTAATTAGATGCTCCTGCTGAAGCTTTTTCGCGCAAGCCTCAAAAAAAAAAGATTTGAACTGTTCGTCCCCAGGCAGAAATTCACATATACCCATACCGCACAGGGAAGGGGACGGTGTAATTTGACGAACTTGGCTGCGCGTAGAGCTGTAAGTGCTGCACAAGCGTGCGGCTGATGTTTGCAGCCTGGGCGGCTGTCTCCGGCTGGTTTGCGGTGGTCATCCTTTGGTCAGTGTGAACCCTCTTCATAGACTAGCAGCAGAACATGTCAACGGACCTCAGCCCCCCGCCAGTAATGGTGCTTTTTAGAGCCGTGATTTTTTAGAAACGTGATAAATAAATAATTGGACCCTTGCCCTTGCTGTCACCAAACGCGAGCAGGCGATGAAATGCTCCTATTTGCTGGGCTTATCCACAGCAACGAAAATATCATCACGATTTGACGGTAAATCTAGTATGAAACACATTTCAGTATCTATCCAGATGCGCCTAGGAATTAGAGGACTCTGAAAGAGTCCTGGACTGAGCGTGTAGTGTGAGCTCTGCTGGGGCAAGTTCGGGGACACTCTGGTATCTGTAGTGCATGCATCCTATGCCGCCAAGAGGGATTTGCCACCCTCTTAACCATGGTGTTGACCGCAGAGTGAGAGGATAGAACACTTTCTGCAGAAAGCTTCAGTACGAAGCAAAGTTCGAACGGAGATTCGGCGGAGTTCAGAAGTTGTCTGGCACCCCACGGTATCCCCGTCCGTGCTGTAATGCTAGTCCATCATCTCTCGTCTACCTCGGTACGAACCTCCTCAGTACCTGCATGAGTAACAACATTTCTATCACTACCGGCAGCAAAGCCCTTCCCCAGGTATGCACGAAGTTGTATGAATAGCAGGCGAGTACTTGGCGCCTCTCTGACAACCAACGAGCCGTTGGATTTCTGTGGCATCATCACCCCACCAGGTGTGTCACCGTCATCGGCTTTCAGGAAGAAAGTTCCTTCGGATCCGCGGAGCTTGAGCACTGGAGACTACGCCGGGTGCCTGGTGAGACATCAAGCAGCTTTTGCTTCGGCTAGCTTCTTCTACTAAACTGCACAACCAAGCAGGCAGTAGCGCACCGTACAGCCTTGCTTCAGCGGTATACACTTCCGCTTCCTGTTTGCCTTGGTCGATGCTGCACTCCATCGACGTAGCCACAGGTATCAGGTCCGCTTAGCAGCCTGCGCCACCTAGCATTCTCAGCTGCCGACAGCTCATAAGCAGCATGGGTTGGGCGGAGACTGTAGGTATGGAGATCACCTCCATCGGTCCCTTCACTGCGCCGCATGCTGGGTGGGGGCCGTAGCGTTTTCCTCCTCGCATCAATTTCTCCCCTAGCAACACTGCTGAAACTCCTGCTTCTCCAGCAACCCAACCCTGTTCATGCGCATGTAATCTCAAACGGCTTCATCTTGCTTATTGCCGCAAAAGCAAATGTTCCGTTCCGTATGTTCCCGCACGGCTTTCTGTGTTCTGGCTTCCTCTCCGGCTCTCTCCCCTTTTTTCTTATACTTTTCTGAGCCCGGCTGTGATCACTCGACCCAATATGCACACTGTAAACAGAAAGCTACTCCAGATAATTTTAAGCCTTCGCAGCAGCATTTGTGTGCATGCCGGCTCGCTGGAGCCTGGTGTACGCTCAGTGGCTGCCAGCAGCGCGCGTGCATGCACTGTAAGTGGGGTTACGGTGCATGCATACGGTGTAGCCGTTGGTGGGAGAAACACACCAACCAGGTTGTGCTGCGACACACGACCGGGCCAAGCCCCCTCAACCAGCCCCAGGAGCCTCAGCTGTTGCAGCGAGCACCTCTGGCGGCGGCGGTGCATGCAAAGAAAAGGGGGGGCTGTATGGGGCCAGTGAAGCCCTGCGGTGTGCGTGTTGTTTTATACTTTTATATTATAAAATGAATGAAATTAAGAACACATGTTTTTTGGTATTTCTTTGTTTATAATACACAATAAAACACAGATGTATTTACTATTTATTGCGAGGGTTTACAGCAGCAAGATGCAGGCTACCGAGTGCATGCATAAGAGAGGTAGGCGACGCACGAAAACTAGGCGTACACTGCGGCGTCTCTATACCAGGGGGAGAGTGTATAAAGTGTAAATAAAATAAAATATAATTATATTTTAATTAAATGTATTACTCGCTGTTTTTTCTCGTTGCCGCAGGTAGACAGACAAAACCCAGCCCCAAAACGGCTGCATGCAACGGCCTCTGCTGCAAACGCTTCACTGTAAAACAAACCTGTCTTTGTTTCATCAAAATAAATAATTAAATTTTTGTTTTTATTTTATTTCAGCGCATGCATAATCTACATAACACCAGAGCATCACCCCCTCCTCTGGCGTGTACACCCCAGGGATTTCTCTTTCCTCTGCTCTGCGGCCTCGGCCTTTAGGGTTTAGGGTTTAGGGTTTAGGGTTTAGGGTTTAGGGTTTACGGTGAGGGTATTTGAGGGGCTGCGAGGTAGCAGCTTGTGGCGAGAGGCTATGGATCTAGGGTCTAGGGTTTCGTGGTTTCAGGGTTTAGGGTTTAGGGTTTAGGGTTTAGGGCGGTTTGGAGGGTTAGAGCCCCACGCCCTGTTGCGTCAGCTAGTGAGAGACGCAGTTTGTCTGTCTCAGCAGCAGCAAAAGAAAACCCCAAAGTAAATGCAGCGAGAACGAGCAGAAAGAAGGTAAGTACAGACATGCATGCATGCAGGGTTTAGAGTCTAGGGTTTAGGGTTTAGGGTTTAGGGTTTAGGGTTTAAGAGGAATTGCTGCACACCATCATCCACCCGGATACGTCCACCCAGCACAACATCATCAGCAGCAGCAACAGCAGCAGCAACTGCAGCAGCAGCAGCAGCAGCTGTGTGTGTGTGTGTGTGTATGTATATATATATATATATATATATATATATATATGTGTGTGTGTGTGTGTGTGTGTGTGTGTGTATTGCATGCATTTTGTTTGTTGCAGCCCCAAGAGGCTTCGAGCTGACGATGCATGCTCTGCGTCGCTCCCTCCTGTGGAGAACGGCCAGCAGCAGCAACAGCAACAGCAGCAGCAGCAGCAGCAGCAGCAGCAGCAGCAGGCAGCAGCTCTAGCTCTGCAGGGGGAGCTTGCTCCTGGGGCCCTCTCCTCTCTCCTCTCTCTGCATGCACGCTTTCACTGCGACGTTTGTGGGGCCGATATAAGTGGGTCTTTCCGTATTCGTTGTGCTGAGTGTAAGGATTTCGACTTATGTCTTTCTTGCTTCTGCAGCGGCCGCACCAGCAGCAGCAGCAGCAGCAGCAGCAGCAGCAGCAGCAGCAGCAGCAGCAGCAAGCAGCAACATAAAAATACTCACTCTTATATACCTGTCGGCAGAAATAGGTTTCCTGTTTTTAGTTTAGATTGGACTGCAGAAGAAGAAATGCTCCTCGTTGAGGGAGTCAGCAAACATGGATTCGGTAACTGGCTGGTGAGGTTTTTTATTTTATTTATTTTATTTTATTTTATTTTATTTTATTTTATTTTATTTTATTTTGTTTTTTTTTTCTTGTTTTGTCTTTTTTATTATATTTGCATTCGTTGAGGGAGTCAGCAAACATGGATTCGGTAACTGGCTGGTGAGAGTTTATTTTATTTTTTATTTATTTTTTCTTTTTTTTTATTTTTTTATTTGTTTTTTTTATTGTTTTTTATTTTTTTCTTGTTTTGTATTGTTTAGTGTATTTGCATCCGTTGAGGGAGTCAGCAAACATGGATTCGGTAACTGGCTGGTGAGGTTTTTTATTTTTTTTTTTTATTTTTATTTTTATTTATTTGTTTTTTTTTTTTTCTCGTTTTGTCTCCTTTATTCTAAATGCTCCTCGTTGAGGGAGTCAGCAAACATGGATTCGGTAACTGGCTGGTGAGAGTTTATTTTGTTTATTATTTATTTTTTTTTTTTTATTTTTTTATTTTATTTTATTTTGTTTTTTTTTTTCTTGTTTTGTCTCCTTTATTCTAAATGCTCCTCGTTGAGGGAGTCAGCAAACATGGATTCGGTAACTGGCTGGTGAGGTTTTTTTTTTTTATTTTTATTTTTATTTTATTTTACTTTATTTTATTTTGTTTTTTTTTCTTGTTTTGTCTTTTTTATTATATTTGCATTCGTTGAGGGAGTCAGCAAACACGGATTCGGTAACTGGCTGGTGAGATCTTATTTTTTTTATTTTATTATTTTTTTTTTTTCTTTCTCTTTTTCTTTTTTTTTTCTTTTTCTTTTTCTCTCTCTTTTTTCTTGTTTTGTCTTTATTCTATTTGCATACTTTGCG
>NW_013569969.1:2050-4086 GCF_000499745.2 Eimeria mitis | reverse complement strand
ATATATATATATATATATATATATATATTTATTTATTTATTTATTTATTTATTTATTTATTTATTTATTTGTGTGTCTCAGGAGGTGGCTGAGTTGGTATCGCATGCATCAATGGAGCCAAAGACAGCAGATCAATGTGAACGCCATTATTTAAATTTTTATTTAAATTCTCCAACTTCTCCTCTTCCTGATTTATCTGCACTTATACAAAACAAAGATGGGGGAGCTATCACACCAGAAGAAGCTAAAACACTCAGAGAAGCACAACAACTAACGAAAACTGAACCAGGTATTTATATATATATATATATATATATATATATATATATATATATATATATATATATATATATATATATATATACGTACGCGCTGCACACAGGTGTATACGCAGCTCAGGTGTATACGCAGCTCAGGTGTATACGCAGCTCTGGTGTATCTGCAGCCCAGGTGTATGTACACCGCATGGGGGCAAATCATGATGTGTATGATGGGGAAAGCAGAACTGAAGCCCAAAAGATTCTTCTTTTGTATGCACTCATGCATGCATGCATGCATGCGTTTGCATGCATGCATAAGTTTGCATGCATGCACATGTGTGCATGCGTGTGCATGCATGCGCAGAGCCCGTTGGCGGCACGACCAGCCCCACTCCCCTCGCCCGCAAAAGCCCCAAACCTTCTCACTCTATCGTCGGCTACTGGCCCCTACGCGGAGACTTTGACGTCGAGTTCGATAACGACGCTGAACTCATCCTAGCTGATATGGAATTCAAGGGTACGCATGCATGCATGCATGCACGCACTTGCATGCATGCGTTTGCATGCATGCGTTTGCATGCATGCGTTTGCATGCATGCATGCATGCATGCGTGCGGTTAGGTGTATGCGTGCGGTTACACCCATGCATGCATGCATGCATGCATGCATGCGTGGGGTTGTATACATGTGGGTGCATGCATGCACGGGCTTTTTGGTGTTGCGTTGGTGTGAGTAGCTGCAGCGGAATGCAGGTCTGTGTATATGGGGCTGGATGTAGTTTATGTTTTATTAGATGTCATGAACGCATGCATGCAGTGTACATACACCGCATACAAGACGTAGAAACGAGTGCATGCATGCGCATGCGTTTTGGGGTGTACAGACGGAGAGGCGGTGCAGGAGAGACAGCTGAAACTACAAATCATCGAGATTTATAATTCTAAACTCGACGAACGCATATACAGAAAAAACACCATCATCAGCAGGTGCGCCCTTACCCATGCATGCATGCATGCATGCATGCATGCATGCGTGCATGCATGCGATTGGGGCTTGATGTTGGCGACCCCACCTGTTTTCTGTGGGCGTAGTGTAGTTCTGTGCATGCCCGTGCGGGTGTTCTTTGTGATTGAATCCACAGACTTTGCATGCATGCATGCATGCATGCATGCATGCATGCATGCATGCATGCATGCAGTCCGCTGCATGCAGGCCTGCATGCAGCAGTTCCCAATGGGGCTGGATTGTTGCATGCGGGGCTGTGTACACTTCAGGGGGTTGCTGGACGTTAAGTCGATTCACATGCGAGACAAAAAAAGAACAAAAGAAGAAAGAGATCTCCACAACCTCTTTAAGTGAGACGAGCAGCAACAGCAACAACAACAGCAGCAGCAGCAGCAGCAGCAGCAGCAGCAGCAGCAGCAGCAGCAGGAGCGTCAAAAGTTGCACCTCGTATGTTTCTGCATCTAATATGTGTATATTCATTTCCCTTTCTCAACACTTTTCACTTCCTTTTTAATATTTTTTTTCTTTTTTTCGGGTGTATGTACACCGCATGCAGGCCCCTGGCTAGGTTTCAAACTGATGAGCAGCAGGAACGTCTGGTGCAGCTTCTTATTGAAGAACGCCGCATACGCCAACGCCTCGCCCTCCTCCATGAGTGGTGCAGCTTGGGATTGAAAACTGCTAAAGATGTAGAGGTTTGTCTTGTGTATATATATATATATATATATATATATATATGTATATTTGTATGTATATGTATATATATATATA
>NW_013569969.1:0-1047 GCF_000499745.2 Eimeria mitis | reverse complement strand
TGGCGAAACGGATGCTGGTGCACGAGCTGTCTGTACACCGCAAGTTTGAGGGAAACACAATAGACAAACCCGTCGAGCTCTGTAAGACATTAAACCCTAAACCCTAAACCCCAAACCCCAAACCCTAAACCCTAAACCCTAGACCCTGAGTGATGATAAACCCTCGAGCAGAAGGACAGGTTACACCTCAGCCTTCTACCCTATACATCCCCTGTTTCTTTTATTTAATTAAAAAACTAAACAAGTAAATATATAAAAAAAAAAAAAATATTCAATAGAAAACAATAAACTTTCGGGTGTATGTGTGAGCTATGCATGCAGTGGTACACCGCGTAGGCCAGCTCTATGACTTTCATCTAAACATGTGGCAGTTCACCTCCTCTCCTCAGGGTGTGGGGGCCCCCCCTGGGGCCCCCAAGGCCCTGGGGGGCCCCCCTACTGAGGGGGGGGTACCAGCAGCTGCTACAGAGCAAGAAGGGGAGGCCCACCCGCTGCCGCAGTTTGTGCAGCCTGGGGTGTATAGGCAGCTCGGCAACGCCGCAGATGAGCAGCTGCATGCTGCAGCAGCAGCAGCTGCTTTTGCTGCTTCTACTCCTGCTGCTGCTGCTGCTGCTGCTGCTGTTCCTAGTGCTGCAGCAGTAACAGCTGTCGAGCAGCAGCAGTAATATAAATTGCCTGTTTTCTTTCTCTTTTGTTATGTTTGTTTCTCTGCATAAAGAACTCTCAAAAGATTGGGTTTAAATACCTCTGTCTCACCGAAACCCTAAACCCTAAACCCTAAACCCTTTTTCTTTCTCCTTGCGCACAGCTGCTTAGAGACAGAGAAAGACAGACAGAGACAGACAGAGACAGAGGGGGAGACAGAGAGAGAGAGGCAGAGAGAGACAGAGAAAGAGACAGAGAAAGACAGAGAGAAACTTAGTTCCTTTTGTTGTTGGCGTTAAGAGCAGCAGCTTCTCTGTTCTCTAATAAAGTACTAAACATTGTATTTACTACTAACATATATATATATATATATATATATATATATATATATATATATACATA
>NW_013569968.1:10127-10507 GCF_000499745.2 Eimeria mitis | reverse complement strand
ACACAACAATAGAAGAAAAGAGGAAAAAAAGCGAGGAATGCATGCAGTGTTATATCTTTCTTTCAGTATTTTCTAGGGGATACAAACCAGAAGAAACGTGAAATTTCTGTTTATTTGTATTTTATTATTATTATTATTATTATTCAAAAAAAAATTCTGTTTAGTTATATTTTATTATTATTATTATTATTATTATTTATTATTATTATTATTCACAAAAAAATAAAATTTTATTCGTATTATCTTAGCGTCTGTAGCTAAACTGCCCTTTGTTGTGAGCTCTCCGATGTGGTTACTTATTGTGACCCCTTCATATATATACATATATATACATATATATATATATATATATATATATATATATATATATATATATATAT
>NW_013569968.1:8638-9989 GCF_000499745.2 Eimeria mitis | reverse complement strand
CATAGGCTGCTGCTGCTGCTGCTGCTGCTGCTGGTGTGTTGCTTGTGCGTTTATGATTATATCCTGGGGGTGGGGGAGAAAGAGGGGGTTTACACTGAAGTGACAGAATTCGGGTTTCGTGCTCTGCAGAATATGTACTGGTGAGAGGTGAGAACGGCGAGGAGAGAGAGACGATAAAAAGCTACTTTGGCCCCTTCTCTGCATGCATGAATGCAGCGGTAACGATAGAGTAGAAAGGGAAACTGAAATATTTTATGGAAGAAACAGCTGATATAAATGTTTAAATTTAAATGGAGTGGGAAAGAGCAGAGGATCACTCACACCCGAGAGTGACGATGCACGGGGAGGCGACTCGCGAAACNTGGAGTGGGAAAGAGCAGAGGATCACTCACACCCGAGAGTGACGATGCACGGGGAGGCGACTCGCGAAACTAGCCACTGTTGGGGGTGTATTTGCCGTGTCTGAGGGTGGGGGTGAGTTATTAAAACAAATCAACTTCATTAGTATTAGCAATATCTACAAATATCACATGAAAATGCAGCTTTCCTTTCATCTGCTGCCGCCGGCAGCGCAGAAGGGAGCGCGTATGGTGAACCTTCCCCCCTCGGGATGCCACATTTTGTTTAAATTTTATAAAGAAAACACGATAATTTCGAACTTTTGCTGAAGAAAAAGTTGTAATTTCAGAAAAATTTTACAGGTTTCCATCGAAGTCAAAAGATGAACACGTACATACACTCTACTCGGCAAGTGGTGCAATGCAGCCCTTGGCTTCCACGCAGTTGAACCGAGGGGTCTGGTCAGCGGTTTTCAGTCGTTCTTCATGAATTAACTTCTTTTGAATCTTTTTTTCTTCACTTTTGAGCGAAAACGAGAGCTCCAGAATTCGCGGTGTCTGTACACCTCAAACGGTCGCTCCGTCACTCGCCCAACGGAAGCCGCTGCTGTGCCGCAACCGAGCATAAAGTAAAGCTTTTTAACCAGGAAAGCGAATGTTTTGAGCTTTTTTTACTTTCTAAGACACATATGAAGGGAATTATAGCCACTTAGAGGGAGGAAGGACGCTGTTTGTCGGGGTTCCCGTCCACAGTCTGCGAGCTCTGGCTTCTTCGTGTCCTTCGCGAGCCTTGGGAATTAGAGCAAACGATGGTTTTTTATTTGCTCTGCAAAACCTTTCCTACTATGTTTGTTCTAATTCAAGTTCTTTAGCCACGGCGGGAGGCCGTAGTTCAGCTGTCGCGTGTTCAAAGGCGGCGTTCTCAGTTTCGGCTTTCTGCCGGTTTCCCCGCTTCCTTCTGTTCCGACCCCGGTTTATTTTCTCCTTGAATTCCTTTTTATGCATTTCGAAAT
>NW_013569968.1:7320-8538 GCF_000499745.2 Eimeria mitis | reverse complement strand
AGTTCTTTAGCCACGGCGGGAGGCCGTAGTTCAGCTGTCGCGTGTTCAAAGGCGGCGTTCTCAGTTTCGGTTTTCTGCCGGTTTCCCCGCTTCCTTCCGTTCCGATCCCGGTTTATTTTCTCCTTGAATTCCTTTTTATGCATTTCGAAAGATATTTCTCCGTAAAATGGCGGCGGAAAGCTGCACAGAGACCTCCTTTGTCAGCTTAGGCGGCAGCGTTGTTATGCGCGGCTCGCCCGCCCCTGCTGAGTGGGTTTCAGCAGACGAGGCAACAGAAAGCCCCCCGCCGCCGCACGCCGGCCCCGCTGCATGCGCTGCTGACCATGCGCATGCAGCTGGAGGCCTCCAATGCATGCAAAAACCCGGACAACCCAACAGCAGCAGCAGCAGCAGCAGCAGCAGCAACAGCAGCAGCACTTGCAGCAACCTGAACAGGACAGAACCCCCAAATACAGAGCGAAATACCAGCAGGGGAAACCCCCCTGTTCGTCGCCACCAGCCGTCATTTGTAAGGTCTCCTCCGCCTTCAGTCTCACCTGATATGGGGGAGCCGCCTCGGGATCCAACCCCAGAAGATGCAGCAGCAGAAGATGCAGCAGCAGCAGACGCAGCAGCAGCAGACGCAGCAACACCGGACACTGCTTCGCCTTTTCCCCCGCCAGGGGCAGCGACACCAGCAGAAACGTCAGCTGCAAGATGTGCTGCTGCACCACCAGGAGCAGCAGCAGCAGCAGCAGCAGCAGCAAGCGGGGCAAGTAGTGGTACCGGTTGTAATATGAGTGCATGCAGTAACGCATCTGTCCATAGATGCTTAGAAAGCCGTCGAGAAGCAATGGAGAAGGAGTTTAATAAATACATTCCTGGATTTTTATCAGCAGAAGATCGAAATCAAGAGAAACCTTGTTGCTGTTTGTGTTCATCTATACACACGATAGTGCATGTGTGTGCATGCATGTCGTGTTTTGAAATAGATAGAGCTTTGGCTATAGAAAACATAAGACTAGAGAGGGTAAGAGATGCGCATGCAGTGGTGTTGACGCTAGCTAAGAAATACGGCGTAGAAACTATACTAAGAGACAAAGATTTATTAGTTATTTTATATAAATATGATGAAATGATGAAAATGTATCAGCTTATGAGTGGAAGCGTACACTACCGCAGACGGCAAAATTATTTTAAAAAGATTTCATCTTCTTTGCTTTATGATTCTACATTAAA
>NW_013569968.1:6343-7220 GCF_000499745.2 Eimeria mitis | reverse complement strand
AGTCTCACCTGATATGGGGGAGCCGCCTCGGGATCCAACCCCAGAAGATGCAGCAGCAGAAGATGCAGCAACAGCAGACGCAGCAGCAGCAGACGCAGCAGCAGCAGACGCAGCAGCAGCAGACGCAGCAACACCGGACACCGCTTCGCCTTTTCCCCCGCCAGGGGCAGCGACACCAGCAGAAACGTCAGCTGCAAGATGTGCCGCTGCACCACCAGCAGCAGCAGCAGCAGCAGCAGGAGCAGCAGCAAGCGGAGCAAGTAGTGGTACCGGTTGTAATATGAGTGCATGCAGTAACGCATCTGTCCATAGATGCTTAGAAAGCCGTCGAGAAGCAATGGAGAAGGAGTTTAATAAATACATTCCTGGATTTTTATCAGCAGAAGATCGAAATCAAGAGAAACCTTGTTGCTGTTTGTGTTCATCTATACACACGATAGTGCATGTGTGTGCATGCATGTCGTGTTTTGAAATAGATAGAGCTTTGGCTATAGAAAACATAAGACTAGAGAGGGTAAGAGATGCGCATGCAGTGGTGTTGACGCTAGCTAAGAAATACGGCGTAGAAACTATACTAAGAGACAAAGATTTATTAGTTATTTTATATAAATATGATGAAATGATGAAAATGTATCAGCTTATGAGTGGAAGTGTACACTACCGCAGACGGCAAAATTATTTTAAAAAGATTTCATCTTCTTTGCTTTATGATTCTACATTAAGTCAAAAGAAGAAAGAAAGTGGAGTTTTTAATACAAATGAAATGCAATTTGATCCCCCACAATTACCTGAACTGAACAAAGATCCGGGTGTATGTACACCTCAGATAGATTCAGGTGTATGTACACCTCAGATGGATCTCGATGAGCAACTTCGC
>NW_013569968.1:5828-6243 GCF_000499745.2 Eimeria mitis | reverse complement strand
ATCCGGGTGTATGTACACCTCAGATAGATTCAGGTGTATGTACACCTCAGATGGATCTCGATGAGCAACTGCGAGCGGGGATGCGTCGTCAGTTCAGTTTTTGTTCTCTAGGAACATTGAATCAATTTCCTTTGTTTGACGCCGATAATTCATGGAATTTAGCTATAGAAGAAACAAATGGATTAAAAATATTCTATAGAAGGCACAATAGCAGCACAATGCTCAGCTTTCGCTTAGAGGGTGCCGTTGATGCCGGTCTACTTAATATAGTTTCAGTTCTTAATGAAATGGATCTATATAAAGAATGGATTCCTTATTATACTTTTCCCATCAAGTACAGCTAAATAAATATAAATATAATAAATATAAATCATAATAATATAATTATTTTTGTTTTAATTCTTATTTTTATTTG
>NW_013569968.1:4608-5728 GCF_000499745.2 Eimeria mitis | reverse complement strand
TGAAATGGATCTATATAAAGAATGGATTCCTTATTATACTTTTCCCATCAAGTACAGCTAAATAAATATACATATAATTAATATTAATCATTATTATAATATAAATTTTTTTTGCTTTTATTCTTATTTTTATTTTAGTTGCAAGACGGGATACAATGCAGAGAGGCAGATGTAGATCATGCGTGCTTTATTTATTTGTTTATTTATTTATTTATTTATTTATTTATTTGAATTTGTATTTTTCTGTTTCTGTTTATTTTTATATACAAACTCAGCGGCCTTCTCCACTCATCATAAATGCCACCCCTGAAATCGCCTGCGTCTAATCTTTTTTCTTTTTTGGCTCGAGAACATATCTATAAATAAAAATAAATAAATAAATATTATATTATATCTATATAATATAATATAATATATTTCCATCATTTCTTTTTGTTTTTTTTGTTTTTTTTTTTCTTAGGCTGGGTCTGAGAGACGTAAAAAGATTGTATCAATTCGGGCGGGTAGAACAAATCGATTTGCTGCAATTAGACTTTCCCTGGCCCATGAACAACAGGCATGCTGCTGCTGCTGCTGCTGCTGTTGCTGCTGCTGCTGCTGCATCTTCTGCTGATGCTGCTGCAGCTAGATGCTGCTTTAACTCCATTTGCTGCTGTATACGGCTCTTTTGTGGTGTTGGTGCTGTCTTTTGTTTTGTGTTTGCATTTACATATTTCCATACATAAACCCATTTTACAATTTAAACTATTTTACTTATTTATTTAAATTATTTTATTTATTTATTTAAATTATTTTATTTATTTATTTAAATTATTTATTTATTTAAATTATTTTATTTATTTATATTTATTTATTTATTTATTTATTTCTGTTGTTTTCTCAGAGAATGTTGCGTAGAAGTGTGGGCCGCTGACGACCTGGAGTATTCAAATAGTTTCTTCATTAGGGTCACCTCTTTGGATGGGGGCAACGGGAACCCTAGGGTTCCGCTTGTGCGTATTTATTTTATTTATTTTATTTATTTTATTTATTTTATTTATTTTATTTATTTTATTTATTTTATTTGTTTTATTTAGTTTATTTATTTTTATTTATTTTATTTGTTTTATTTATTTTATTC
>NW_013569968.1:4421-4508 GCF_000499745.2 Eimeria mitis | reverse complement strand
TTTATTTATTTAAATTATTTTATTTATTTATTTAAATTATTTATTTATTTAAATTATTTTATTTATTTATTTAAATTATTTTATTTA
>NW_013569968.1:4013-4321 GCF_000499745.2 Eimeria mitis | reverse complement strand
TTGCTTTATTTCAGTTGGTTTCGTTGTTGGTTTGGTTCTTTGTTTCTTTTGGGCTCTCATTTGCTCTGTTCGTTTTGTTTTAGTTTGTTTGTTTTAATTTATTCACATTTTTGTTTCTTTGTTTACTTCTTTTTTCTATTTGTTTATTTGTTTGTTTCGCCTGCTCTGTTTGTTTTGTTTGTTGGATTTGTTTTATTTATTTACTTTTCTCTTTTTTTTTGGTTTGTTTAAATTGTTTATCAGTTCGTTTGTTTTGTTTGCTATGTTTGTTTGTTTAGTTTATTTATTTCATTTATTTTATTTATTTG
>NW_013569968.1:2973-3913 GCF_000499745.2 Eimeria mitis | reverse complement strand
CCTAGGGTTCCGCTTGTGCGTATTTATTTTATTTATTTTATTTATTTTATTTATTTTATTTATTTTATTTTATTTGTTTTGTTTGTTTTATTTATTTTATTTGTTTTATTTGTTTTATTTGTTTTATTTGTTTTATTTATTTTATTTTTTTTGTTTGTTTTATTTATTTTATTTGTTTTATCTATTTTATTTATTTTATTTATTTTATTATTTATTTTATTTGTTTTATTTGTTTTATTTGTTTTATTTTGCTTTATTCTGTTTTATTTTGCTTTATTTCAGTTGGTTTCGTTGTTGGTTTGGTTCTTTGTTTCTTTTGGGCTCTCATTTGCTCTGTTTGTTTTGTTTCAGTTTGTTTGTTGTAATTTATTTAAATTTTTGTTTTTTTGTTTATTTCTTTTTTTATTTGTTTATTTGTTTGTTTCGCCTGCTCTGTTTGTTTTGTTTGTTGGATTTGTTTTATTTATTTACTTTTCTCTTTTTTTTTGGTTTGTTTAAATTGTTTATCAGTTCTTTAGTTTTGTTTGCTATGTTTGTTTGTTTAGTTTGTTTGTTTTATTTATTTTATTTATTTTATTTGGTTTTGTTTTATTGTAATTCTTCAATTTGCACATTTGTTTATTTTTTATTTTTGCTGTTGTTTTAGTTTGTTCTGTTTCCCTTCTTCTGTTTGTTTATTTTTTTTATTTATCTAATTTGTTTATATCTTTATTTCTTTGTTTTTTTATTTTTTGGTTTTACCGTTACTCCTTGCTGGCGTGTTGTCTCCTTTTTCCTTTTCTACTTTTTTGTCGATGGATATTTTGTAATTACTGTTTCTTTCTTTATTTTATTTTATTTTTTTTTGTTTTTCTTCTTTCTGTGCCTCCGTTCTCAGCGTACTGATTTTCTTTTTTATTTTATTACCTCAATTGGAGTAATTAATTAATTTAATTAATTT
>NW_013569968.1:2362-2873 GCF_000499745.2 Eimeria mitis | reverse complement strand
TGTAATTCTTCAATTTGCACATTTGTTTATTTTTTATTTTTGCTGTTGTTTTAGTTTGTTCTGTTTCCCTCCTTCTGTGTTTTTATTTGTTGTATTTATCTAATTCGTTTTCATCGCTTTATTTATCTAATTTGTTTATATCTTTATTTCTTTGTTTTTTTATTTTTTGTTTTTACTGCTACTCTTTGCTGGCGTGTTGTCTGCTTTTCCCTTTTCTATTTTTTTGTCGATGGATATTTTGTAATTACTGTTTCTTTCTTTTTTTATTTTATTTTTTTTTGTTTTTTTGTTTTTCTTCTTTCTGTGCCTCCGTTCTCGGCGTACTGATTTTCTTTTTTATTTTATTACCTCAACTAGAAATATTTAATTTGATTAATTAATTTAATTAATTAAATTAATATTTAATAAATTTAATTTTAATAAAATAAATTTTTTTTGCATTCTTACCACATAGCAATCCTTGCCGCTGAAATATTTTTCTTGTATCCTTTTTTTTTTTTAAATAACTTAT
>NW_013569968.1:1966-2200 GCF_000499745.2 Eimeria mitis | reverse complement strand
TAAGTGATTATGTAGTTAACTTCTTTGCAAAGTAATTTCTCTTTTTCTTCTTTTTTACTCTTCTTTTTTACTCGAATTATATATCTTTCTTTTGTTGCTGTTCTTGTTCTTGGTGGTGATGCTGCTGCTGCTGCTGGTTTTGTTCTTTTTTTTGCTCGTCTCCTTCTTCTGCTTTTTCTTATTTATTTTACTTTTTCTTACTTTTGTTATTTTTCTTCACTGTTGCCTCCAACT
>NW_013569968.1:814-1866 GCF_000499745.2 Eimeria mitis | reverse complement strand
AATTAATTTAATTAATATTTAATAAATTTAACTTTAATAAAATAAATTTTTTTTGCATTCTTCTTAGCATCATGAAAGCAATCCTCGCCGCTGAGATATTTTTCTTGTATCTTTTTTTTTTTTAAATAACTTATTTTTTTTTACAAGTTTTATTTTTTAATGAATATTATTTCGTTTTATTTGTGTTTTTTTTCAGTCTATTCCTCTCCCGCCCCCCAAAACTCTTCGCTTATACTGCGAGGGGGCCCTTGTATTGAGCCCCCTTACAACCGAGAAAACCTATATGGATTTGTTTTGGTCTATTGACCCGAAAACACACCTAAGTGATTATGTAGTTAACTTCTTTGCAAAGTAATTTCTCTTTTTCTTCTTTTTTACTCGAATTATATATCTTTCTTTCGTTGCTGTTCTTGTTCTTGGTGATGCTGCTGCTGCTGCTGGTGGTTTTGTTTTTTTTTTTTTGCTCGTTTCCTTCTGCTTTTTCTTATTTATTTTACTTTTTCTTGTTTTTGTTATTTTTCTTCACGGCTGCCCCCAACTTTCTTTGCTTCTCCTTTATTCATTCTATTCAGCAGATGCGTGCAGATGCGTGTCTATATATATATATATATATATATATATATATATATATATATGTATACATATATATAATATTTGTAATAAACACATATCTCAGCAGAAAACAGATAGCAGCAAATATCATCGTGTCTATTCAGACCACACCGCAACAAACGACCAAAAGAATACATGTATAAATGTATTTATATTAATAAATTAATATTAATAAATAAATAAATAAATAAATTAAAATGTATTGTTTTGTTTTATTTTTTCAGAGTATTTGCGAAATCTTCGTTTCACGCGTTTTGCAAAATATGCAACGAAGCCAGCGGCGGTGAGCATCTGCGGCGGCGGCAGCATTTTCCTCTTTTATATGAATTTGTTTCAAAAAGATTAAAAGAATTTAAAATAATAAATGAAAATAAAAAAGAAAATGAAACAGAATATGCAAATATCTCACATAAACTTTCTCCTTCTTTCTCGCATTCTGC
>NW_013569968.1:0-702 GCF_000499745.2 Eimeria mitis | reverse complement strand
CTGCTGCTGCTGCTGCTGCTGCTGCTGCTGCTGCTCCTGGGCTTCTTGCAGCAAAAGCATCTCTTATAGAAAGTGAATCGAACGATGGAGGGCAGCAGAAAAAACAAAGAAACAGCAAAAGCATTTTCAGAAGAAAAAAAGATTCTATCAATACACACGGCATTCAAACAAATGCTAAATAAAAAAACAAATAAATAAATAAATAAATAAATAAATAAATAAATAAATAAATAAATACATTAATTAATTAATTAATTAATTATTGAATGTATAAGTAAACAATGAGGGAGCAAAGGCTGTACTTTACTTCGTTTATTTTTCCTGGATTTTTGGGTTTTTTATATGCAACCAAAAAAAAAACAAAAGCAGCAACAACACCAACAAAACAAAAACAAAAACAAAAACAAAAACAACAAAAAGAAAAACAAAAAGAACAAAAAGAAAAAGAAAAAGAAAAAGAAAAAAAACAAAAACAAAAACAAAAAACTGCTGCTCATTGCAGCTGCCGGCTGCTGCTGGCGGCGGCCGTTTTATTGAATTTCCTTAAAACACACTTTTTTAATTCTTACGCTTTTCACTCGCCAATATTTTTATCTTTTTATGTTTTTATATTTTTATATCTTTTTATATGTTTATATATATATATATATATATATATACATATATATATATATATATATATATATATATATATATATATAT
>NW_013569967.1:10390-11032 GCF_000499745.2 Eimeria mitis | reverse complement strand
TAAATAAAAAGAAAAAAACAAAATTTATTGATTATAATAATATAATTAATTTATACTAATAACGATAAAAGATATTAAAAAAATAATAAAAGGAATAAAAATAATAAAAAAAAAATAAAAAAAAGAAAATAAAAATAAACATAATTATTTTAATTATAATCGAAATAATAAAACATAAAAACAACAAAAATATATAAAAACAAAAATAAAAAGAAAGCAAATACAACACAATAAAACAAAAAAAATAAAATGAAAACAAAAGTAAAAAAATAAAAAAATAAAACAAAACAAAATAACATACAATAAAACAAGAAAAACAAAAACCTAAACGAAATAAAATAAAATAAAAACAAAACAAAAAAAACCAAAAACAAAACAATAAACAAAACAAAAAAAGAAACAAAAAGATAAATAAGTAAAACAAAAACAAACAAACAAAGAAATAAATAAATAAAACAATAAAAAACAAACAAAAAAATAAATAAATAAATAACTAAAACAAAGACAAAACCAGAACAAAAACCAAAAAACAAAAAAAACAAAACACAACACAACAAAAGCAAAACAAAGTAAAGTAAATAAATAAACAAACAAACAAATAAATAAATAAATAAAATAAAAAATAAAAAAAATAAAAAAAAT
>NW_013569967.1:8442-9516 GCF_000499745.2 Eimeria mitis | reverse complement strand
TATATATATATATATATATATAAGACAGCAGCAAGAAGCAATGCTGCTCCTTCTCAATCCATTAACAACTGCTGCTGCTGCTGCTGCTGCTGCTGCTGCTGCTGCTGTATGTGCTGCTGCAGCTGTTAGACACCTGCTCCTATAGCTGCTGCTGCTACAGCTGCTACTGGTACAGCTACTGCTGCTGCTGCTGCTGCTGCTGCTGCTACAGCTGCTGCTACAGCTGCTGCTGCTGCTGCTACTGCTACTGCTGCAGTTACAGCTATAGCAGCTGCTGCTACAGCTGCTGCTGCTGCTGCTGCTGCTGCTGCTGCACCTGCTGCTGCTGCTGCAGCAGATACGTGCAGGGCGGTTTGTGTGTGAGGGGAGACGAAGACACTAGCCAGGTCCCTCTGTGCTGCTGCTGCTGCTGCTGCTGCTGCTGTTGCTGCTGCTGCTGCTGCTGCTGCTGCTAGCTGGGTGTAATAAAAATAATAAATAAGCGCAGCAGCTTGCTGCTGCTGTCTTTGTTGTGTCTTACATTCCTTTTGCTGCTGCATGCATGCGGGGAGAAAGAGAAATAAAAAAAACAAAAAATAAAAATAAAAAAATAAAAAAATAAAAATTAAAAATATAACACAACACAACACACACATACACACACCACTAACTTCAACAGTTGCTGTTTCTCCTGCTGCTGCTGCTGCTGCTGCTGCTGCTGCTGCTGCTGCTGCTGCTGCTGCAGCAGTTTACTTACACAGGTATTTCAGCTTAATGCTGCAGAATGAGATGATCAATACTTTTATTAATTGACCCCTTTTTGCTGCTGCTGCTGCTGCTGCTGCTGCTGCTGCTGCTGCTGCTGCTGCCCACTGACACGGGCAGCAGCAGCAGCGAACCGCAGGCGACAGCGGCGCTGCTGCTGCTGTTGCTGCTGCTGTTGCTGCTGTTGCTGCTGCTGCTATTGCTGCTTATTGTTTATATTATTTATTATAAATTAAATTTAATAATAATAAATATAATATAAATAATAAAATAATAACGCAGAGGCTGTTGCTGCTGCTGCTGCTCCACTGCCAGCAGCAGCATGCAGCA
>NW_013569967.1:7100-7553 GCF_000499745.2 Eimeria mitis | reverse complement strand
GCAGCAACAACAAACAGCAGCAACAGCAACACCAGCAGCAGCAGCAGCAGCAACAGCAGCAACAGCAGCAGCAGCAGCAGCAGCAGCAGCAGGGCTACTACTTAATTATAACCCAAATGATGAGCTCTGAATTAATAAAAATATAAAAAAAAAAAAAGGAATAGACATTCGCTTGTCTACTTATCTATATATTTATTATTTTTTATTTTTACTTTTTATTTTTATTTTTTATTTTTATTTTTTATTTTTTGTTAGCTTTCTACAGCAATTGAACGTTGTTGCATGCATGCACATCGACCGTTTTTTTTATTCTTTTATTTCTGTTTTTTATTTATTTTTTATCTTTTTTTCGTTTTTGTTTGTCGCTCTGTTTGTACTTTTGTTTTGTTTTGTTTATTTTCTTTTTTTTGTCGTTACTGTTTCTGCTGCTGCTACTGCCGCTGCTGCTGCTGG
>NW_013569967.1:6015-7070 GCF_000499745.2 Eimeria mitis | reverse complement strand
CTGCTGCTGCTGCTGCTGCTGCTGCTGCTGCTGCTGCTGCTACTGCTGCTGCTGCTGCTGCTGCTGCTATTCAGACACTAATCTGAATATACTTATCTATTATAAAATAAATATAATTATAAATAAGTAACAATAAACAACAAATAATAAAAAAAATAATAAATAAAAATAAACAAAAAACAAAAAGATATATATAATAAAATAGCAATAAACAAAAAAGAATAAAAAAATAATAAAAAATAAATAATAGTAATAAATAATATAAAAAAACAAAACAATAAACAATAAACAAAAAACAACGATAAGCAAAAAATAAAATAATAATAAACAAATAAAAAGCAATAACAAACAAATAATAATAATAATAAACAATAAAAAAATAAAAATAATAAATAAAAATAATAAATAAAAATAAAAAATAATACAAATTGAGAAACAGATGCTAAGCAAAGAAGAATAATAAACAAATAAAAATAAATAATAAATAAATAAAAACAGAAAACAAAAATAAAACTAAAAAAATAAATAATAAATAATAAAAAGAAACACAAAACAACAAACAAATAATAAATAGATAATAAATAAAAATAAAAACAAAAATAAAAAATTTAATAAAAAAATGAGAAAACAAAAATAGAGAAATAAATAACAAAAATAAATAAAAATAAAACAAATAAAAATAAAGAAATAAAAAGAAATACACTAAAATAAAATAAATAAATAAATACTGGATAAACGAAAAAATATATAAATAAAAAAACAAAATAAATAGTAAAAATAAATAAATAAACTAGAAATAAAAATAAATAAAAAAACAAAAAAATAAATAATAAAAATAAACAAGTAAGCTATAAATAAAAATAAATAAAATAAAATAAATAAAATAAATAAATAAATAAATAAACTGGAAATAAAAATAAACAAAAAAACAAAAAAAAACAAAAAAAATAAACAATAAAAATAAATAAATAAATAAGCTATAAATAAAAACAAATAAATAAAAAAAATAAATGAAATAAATAAATAAACTATAAATAAAAATAAATAAAAAAACG
>NW_013569967.1:5642-5915 GCF_000499745.2 Eimeria mitis | reverse complement strand
GCAGGAACAGCAGCAGCAGCAGCAGCAGCAGCAGCAGCAGCAGCAGCAGCAGCAGCAGCAGCAGCAGCAGGGCTACTAATTAAAAACTCAATTGATCAGTTCTGAATTAATAAACATATAAAATAAACAAAAAAAATAAATATTTGTTTGTTTACTTGTTTACTTTATATATTTATTATTTTATTTATTTTTTTATTTATTTATTTTTATCTTTTATTTTCTTTCTCTCTCTGTCTTTAATATTTTTTTCCTTTTTTTGTTGCTTGCATGTAC
>NW_013569967.1:4011-4389 GCF_000499745.2 Eimeria mitis | reverse complement strand
TATATTTATATAAATATATATTTATATAAATATATATTTATATAAATATACACTTATATATTTATATAAATATATATTTCTATATGTTTATGTTTATATATTTATATAAATATATAAATATATAAATATATATTTATATAATTATATGTTTATATATTTATATAAATATATAAATATATAAATATATATTTATATAAATATATAATTACATTATTATATCCTTATATATTTATATAAATATATAAATATATAAATATATATTTATATAAATATATATTTATATATTTATATATTTATATAAATATATAATAACCACCGCAACCCTAAAGCAGCAATAAAAAGAATGAAAAGGGATCAACAGCAGCGCCTTGCTGCTGT
>NW_013569967.1:1906-3113 GCF_000499745.2 Eimeria mitis | reverse complement strand
GCAGCACAGAAGCTACAGCAGCAAATATATTTTAATTTTATTTTTATTTTATTTTGTTTTGTTTTGTTTTAATTTATTTTATTTTATTTGTTTTGTTTTATTTTATTTTATTTCTTTATTTTTTTTCGCTGGTTTCTCTTGGCTTAGTCCGTCCTGAATAGCACAAATAACAAAGAAACCCTAAACCCTAAACCCTAAACCCTAAACCCTAGAGAGAAGATATAACAAAAAAGAATAAACAAAAACAAGAAAAAACAATACAGCGCAATCTGCCGCTTCGGGGTCCACCTTAATCAGAGTCTAGGGGTTAGGGTTTACGAGGGTTTAGGGTTTACAAGGGTTTAGGGTTTGCGAGGGTTTAGGGTTTACGATAGAGTATTATATATGTATGTATATATATATATATGTTCTAGTGTTTAAATATTTAGGGGTTTATCTATTGAAGGGTTTAGTGTTTATTAGGGTTTAGGGTTTATTAGGGTTTAGGGTTTATTAGGGTTTACGAGTGTAAGAGAGAACCCCCTAGACTGTCTAAACCCGTGTATATATCTCATCAAAAAAACCATCAACATATTTATTTTCTGTGTATTTATTGTGTATTTCTTGTGTATTTATTGTTTTTTTTAGTGTTTAGGGTTTAGGGTTTAGGGTTTAGTGTTGCTGGTGCAGCAGCATGCAGTAGATAGGGGCGAGCGATCCTCAATGAAAAACCCATCAATTTGCATATTTTTTTGAATATTTACGGTTAAAATTAATTGAATTTAAATATTTTATGAATGAAATTTTGACTTACGATTTATTTGCGAGTGTATTCGACAGCCAGTCAAGCCCCTCAAAGAGGCCGTCACCGGCGGTGGCGCATGCAGACTGTATGTACCAATGTCTGTTTCGGATAGAATAAAGCATTAATTTATCTGTAATTTCTGGAACACTCATTGCATTTGGTAAATCTTGTTTATTTGCAAATACTAATAACACAGAATCACGCAATTCATCCTCACTCAGCATACGGTGCAGCTCCTCCTTGGCTGTATACATATATATACACACACACGCATACACAGAAATATATATATATATTTATTTTTATTTGTTTTTTTTATTTATTTTGTTGCCTTGTTTTTCTTATTTACTTGTAGATCGGAATTAGATTCAAGTTTCGGGTGGCTTTTGGTTTTATAGTCGGCAGCAGCAGCAACACCACCAG
>NW_013569967.1:1575-1806 GCF_000499745.2 Eimeria mitis | reverse complement strand
TTAGGGTTTACGAGTGTAAGAGAGAACCCCCTAGACTGTCTAAACCCGTGTATATATCTCATCAAAAAAAGCATCAATTTATATATTTTCTGTGTATTTATTGTGTATTTCTTGTGTATTTATTATTTTTTTCAGTGTTTAGGGTTTAGGGTTTAGGGTTTAGTGTTGCTGGTGCAGCAGCAGGCAGTAGATAGGGGCGAGCGATCCTCAATGAAAAACCCATCAATTTGG
>NW_013569966.1:29468-31498 GCF_000499745.2 Eimeria mitis | reverse complement strand
ATATATATATATATATATATATATATATATATATATATATATATATATATATATGGGGTGTATGTACAGACACAGGAGGAGCTCGAGCGTCGTTGTTTGTCTCTTTCTACAGAAATAGAAATAGCGAGAGAAATAAATAAAAATAAAAAACAAAAAGAAAAAGAAAAAGAAAAAGAAAAAGAAAAAGAAAAAGATGAAGAACGCATGCAGCATGAAGACACCGCTACACTCGTAATACTTTATTATTTATTTATTTATTTTTTTTTATTTTTTTGTTTTTTATTTATTTGTTTAGTTGTTTTTGGTTGCTTTTATGTTTATTTGTTTGTTTGTTTTTGTTTATTTTTGTTTGTTTGTTTTTGTTTTTTTATTTAGTTTTTTTTTCTTTTTATTTATTTTTCTGTCTATTTTTTGTTTATCTATTCGTGTATTTATATGTTTTTGTTTGTTTATTTGTTTGTTTATTATTTGTTTTATTTATTTTACTTTTTTTATTTATTTTATTTTATTTGTTTTATTTATTTATTTATTTATTTATTTGTCTCTTTTTATTTATTTTCTGTTTCTATCTCCCATTTATTGAAGTTTTTTTGTTTTTTTATTTTGTCTTCGTCGTTGTACTGCTGTTTGTCTCCTGCTGCTGCTGCTGCTGCTGTTGCTGCTGCTGCTGTTACTGCTGCTGTTGCTGCTGCTGCTGTTGCTGCTGCTGCTTTGCTGCTGCTGCTGCTACACCGCCTGCTATTACTCTTTTTTTAATACTGTTGTTATTCCTTCTGCTGCTGCTGCTGCTGCCGCTGCTACTGCTGCTGCTGCCGCTGCCGCTGCTGCTGCTGCCGCTGCTGCTGCTGCTGCTGCTGCTGCTGCTGTGTAGAGGGCGCTGCAGCACGCGCAAGAAAGAATAAAGGAGTTAATGGCAGCAGAAGAAAAATTAGAAAAAGAAATAAACACAGAAAAACAACAGTAATATCCTGCTGCTGTTGCTGTTGCTGCTGCTGCTGTTGCTGTTGTTGCTGCTGTTGCTGCTGTTGCTGTTGCTGTTGTTGCTGCTGTTGTGGTTGTTGCTGCTTATTATGCTGTTGCTGCTTTTTCTGCTGCTGCTGTTGCTGTTGCTGCTGTGCTGCTGTCCTTCCTGCTTCTGTTGCTGCTGCTATTGCTGCTGCTGTTGCTGCTGCCTCTGCTGCTGCTGCTGCTGCAGCTGCTGCAGCAGATGTATTTGTGGGGTGTGTTGAGGTGTATGTACACCCCAGGCATGCAGAGCAGCTGCGGCAGCAGCAGGAGATAGTGGTTGCTGCAGATATACAAATAAAAGAAATGAAAATAAAAATAAATAAAATAGAAAAAGAATTAATACAGAGACCAACACAAGTAAACCCTAAACCCTAAACCCTAAACCCTAAACCCTCGTAAACCCTAAATATACTGGAAACCCTACGGGTTTATCTGAATCTATGAGAGGCACTAAACCCTAAACCCTAAACCCTCGTGGGTCTAGACTCTATCGCTGCTTGTTTGTGTACTGCTGCCTCTCTCTAAACCCTAAACCCTAAACCCTAAACCCTAGTTGTGGGGTGTGAGGGTTTAGGAAGAAGTGGAGGATCTACGGGCTCGTCTTGCTGCTGCTGCTGCTGCTGCATCAGCGGGGTCAGCAGAAAGACAGCAGCAGCAGCTGCAGCAGCAGCAGCAGCAACTGCAGCAGCAGCAGCAGCAACTGCAGCAGCAGCAGCAACAACTGCAGCAACAGCAGCAGGAGGTATCTCTGCTTGTTAAAGAGAATAGAAGACTTGCTGCTGAGCTAGCAGCAGCGCAGCAGACAGCAGCAGCAGCAGCAGCAGCAGCAGCAGCAGCAGCAGGAGGGGAGAATGAGACAGAAGATGTGCTGCTGCAGCAGCAAGAAGAAGCAGCAAACACCCTAAACCCTCAAACCCTAAACCCTAAACCCCAAACCACTAAACATAACCTCCTTCATCTCATCGTCAGGCAAAGAGACGAATACAAAACAAAACTAAGAGAAATGGAAAAGGTCCCTAGAC
>NW_013569966.1:26197-29339 GCF_000499745.2 Eimeria mitis | reverse complement strand
TATATATATATATATATATATATATATATATATATATATATATATATATATATATATATATATAAGTAAACCCTAAACCCTAGAAGTTTAGCTACATATATAGATGTGCATGTACACCCCAAATGAAACCCTAATAAACCTATTTGTTTATTCTTTTTTTTTCTGTTGCAGCAGCAGCTTTTGTTTAGGGTTTAGGGTTTAGGGTTTAGGGTTTAGGGTTTAGGGTGTATATACAGCTCCTTGTTTGGGGTGTATACAGGAGAAAGATAAATGGAGATGTGCTGCATTGGATGAGCAGCAGCGGCTGCAGCAGCAGCAGCAGCAGCTGCAGCAGCAACAAATGCTGCTGCAGCAGCAGCAGCAACAGCTGCACGCCTTTCGAGCCTCAAACATCAGAGGCGCAGCAACAGCAGCAGCAGCAACAGCAGCAGCAACAGCAGCAGGGAACCGCTGGGGCGTTGCGGTGTATAACGACATCTGCAGCAGCAGCAGCAGCAGCAGCAGCAGCAGCAGCAGCAGCAGCAGTGGAGCAATAGGAGACAGCGACATGGAGACTGAGGAGACAGACAGCAGCACGCCTCTTCCTCTTGTCTCCCGCTATAAACCCAGCAGCAGCAGCAGCAGCAGCAGCAGCAGCAGCAGCAGCAGCAGCAGCAGCAGCAAAGCGCATGCAGCAGCAATAAAGTTAAGAAAGAGTTCGTATGGTTTTATAAGAGGTGTTGCTGCTGTTGCTAGTGGTGTGATGAAAGCAGCAGCAGAGACAAGCCGCAGCTTATCCAGCCCCAATACTGCTGCTGCATGCATCCAGCAGCAGCAGCAGCAGCAGCAGCAGCAGCAGCAGCAGCAGCAGCGGGGGAATATAGGAGAACGTATTGTATTGATCTGGGGGCGCATGCTGCTCTCCTCCCCAGCTACACGTATATTTGCTTTTTTATATTTTTCTCTCTTGCACCTTCTTGTCTTTGTTGTGCTGCTGCTTGCTGCTGATGCTGCTACCAGCAGCAGCAGCAGCAGCAGCAGCAGCAGCAGCAGCAGCAGCGGGAGTGGAGGAGGAGGAGCAGCAGCAGCAGCAGAAACACTCGCGCATGCATATCTTAACTGACTATACACCCCAATTTTTTTCTCTCTTTTGGGGCTGCGAAATTATATTTTATTATTTTTTTATTTATTTGTTTTGTTGTTTTGTTTATTTTTTATTTATTTGTTTTGTTGTTTTGTTTATTATTTATTTATTTTGTTGTTTTATTTATTGAAATAAATATCTTATAAATTAATTTATTAAATAAAATAAAATAAAATAATATAAAATAAAATACAATAAAATAAAAATAAAATAAAATAAAATAAGTAAAGGGATATATGTGTATAGAGAAAGATAGATATATATATATATATATATATATATATATATATATATATATATATATATATATATATATATATATGTTTATATATATATATATATATATATATATATATATATATATATATATATATATATATATATATATATATAAATGTAGATATAGATATATAAAGATAGAGAGAAAGATATATATATAAAAATTTATATATACAGCAGCAGTAGCAGCAGCAAGTTCTTCTGTTGCTGCTGCGCTGCAGCAGCAACAGCAGCAGCAACAGCAGCAGCAACAACGTGGTGTTTATTTATTTATTTCATTTAGTTTTTTTGTTATAATAAAATTAAAAAAAAAAACAAAAGATACCGAGGGCCCCCAGGAGAGATAAAAACGGCCAAAGGACCCTTTCTAAACCAAACCCTAAAAAGGGTTTAGGGTTTAGGGTTTATGAGGGTTTAGGGTTTATTAGGGTTTAGGGCTTAGAGTTAGAGGGATTGGTGTTTAGGGTTTATAAAACAAGGGTCTAGGGTTTACAAGGGTTTATATAAGGGTATAAAAGGGTGTATAAGGGTTTATGAGGGTTTAGGGTTTAGGGTTTAGGGTTTAGGGTTTTGTTCTGCTTCTCTGTTAAAGTCCTCATTCAAGCTGCTGCATATAAAACAAATAAACTCCCCGGGGGTTTCTCCTGCTGCAGCGCAGCTTGCGTGTACACCTGTACATACACCCCAAACCCTAAACCCTAAACCCTAAACCCTAGAAAAATCATAAACCCTAAAACCCTAAACCCTATATTTGTTGTAATATTTCTCGCTCTGCCTTTGCATGCAATTACTACATCTATCATAACAGCAGAAGTTATAAGGGTTTAGGGTTTATATTAGGGTTTAGGGTTTATATTAGGGTTTAGGGTTTAAAAGGGTTTACAAGGGTTTATAAGGGTTACTGAGGGTTTATAAGGGTCTATAAGGGTTTAGGGTTTATGAGGGTTTATAAGGGATCATCAGGGTGCTTATAAGTGTTTATAAGGGTTTAGGGTTTATAAGGGTTTAGGGTTTATAAGGGTTTAGGGTTTATAAGGGTTTAGGGTTTATAAGGGTTTACAGATTCTACAGAGGGAGCAGAATACATATTTTTTTAGGGTTTTGTGGTTTGTATCGAAGGGTTTTATACAAACTTCACATATTTTATTTTTTTTATTTTGTTGGCTGCATGCAGCGTATAAAGAAAAAGAAAAAGAAGAAAAAGAAGAAAAAGAAAAAGAAGAGAGAAAGGGAGAAGAGGGACAGGAGGAGGAGGGAGAAGAAAACACAGGAGAAGAAACATCAGCAGCAGCAGCAGCAGCACCAGCAGCAGCAGCAGCAGCAGCAGCAGCAGCAGCAGCAGCAGAAGTTTTTTCTTCTTTTTTTTTTGTTAAATTTCTCCTGCAGTTTATACAAAGACGATGACGGTATGAATAAAAACTACTCGGGTCCTGAACACAAACCCTAAACCCTAAACCCTAAACCCTAAACCCTAAAACCCTAAACCCTAAACCCTAAACCCTAAAACCCTAAAACATTGAACTCTAAATTCTTAACCCTAAAAAAACAAGAAGAGTATTGTAAAGGCATCCTAAACCCTAAACCCCAAACCCTAAACCCCAAACCCTAAACCCTAAACCCTAAACCCTAAACCCTAAACCCTAAAACACACCAAAGCTTCTTCGTCTGAAAGCTGAGAGCCGCAGCTGCTGCAGTAGCCGCAGCCGCAGCAAAACCAATCCCCCTCGGGTACCTATAAAG
>NW_013569966.1:22230-23662 GCF_000499745.2 Eimeria mitis | reverse complement strand
AAAAAAAAAAAAAAAAAAAAAAAAAAAAAAAAAAAAAAAAAAAAAAAAAAAAAAAAAAAAAAAACAAGTAAAGGAAAATAAATAAAACAAAAACAGAAAAAAAGTACATAAAACAAAACAAATAACTAAATAAAACAAAACAAACAAACAAACAAACAAACTAAAAAAAAAATAAAAAAAAATAAAAAATAAAAAAAAATAAAAAATAAAAAAAAATATAAGTACCTTGCAGTCTGCACACTGCCAGGGGAAGCGGGTGACCATCTCGAAGTTCAGAGGAGGCTCGCAGCAACTGAACAAAAAACATAGTTCAGGTGTATAGGCAGCTCAGGTGTATAGGCAGCTCGGGTGTATAGGCAGTTCAGGTGTATAGGCAGCTTAGGTGTATAGGCAGCTCTCAGGTGTATAGGGAGCTCTCAGGTGTATAGGCAGCTCTCAGGTGTATACGCAGCTCAGGTGTATACGCAGCTCAGGTGTATAGGCAGCTCTCAGGTGTATAGGCAGCTCTCAGGTGTATAGGCAGTTCAGGTGTATAGGCAGCTCGGGTGTATAGGCAGCTCAGGTGTATAGGCAGCTCAGGTGTATAGGCAGCTCAGGTGTATAGGCAGCTCTCAGGTGTATAGGCAGCTCAGGTGTATAGGCAGCTAGTGCTCAGGTGTATAGGCAGCTCGGGTGTATAGGCAGCTCAGGTGTATAGGCAGCTCGGGTGTATAGGCAGCTCAGGTGTATGGGCAGCTCGGGTGTATAGGCAGCTCGGGTGTATAGGCAGCTGAGGTGTATAGGCAGCTCAGGTGTATAGGCAGATGAGGTGTATAGGCAGCTCAGGTGTATAGGCAGCTCTGGTGTATAGGCAGCTCAGCTCGCCTCCTTCTCACGCAGACGGCTGAACAGCAGCTCCTCTTGTTGTGCTGCTGCTGCTGCTGTTGCTGCTGCAGCTGTTGCTGCTGCTGCTGTTGTTGCTGCTGCTGCTGCTGCTGGAGCAGTTGATGCTTCTGCGGTGTATAAACCTGAAATATAAAAATGTAATAGCAAGGGTTTATTTTTTTTTGTCTTTGTCTCCTCTCCTTCTCTCTTTATTTATTTATTTATTTATTTAATTTATTTATTTATTTGCCTATTTATTTATTTATTTATTTGTTTCTTTCTGCTTCTCTTTATCTGTCTCTCTGTTTGTCTCCTTTGCTTGCATATGCAGATGTCTCTCTCTGTCTCTCTATCTCTCTTTCTCTCTGTATGCATATTTTTTTCTTTTTTTTTTCGTTTCTCTCTTTCTTTTTTTTATTTTTTTGTTTTGTTTTTTGTTGTCGTCTGCTCTCTTTCTATTTTTTTAATTTTTAATAAAATTTATTTATTTATTTATTTTATTTTTTTTTGTTTTTTTATTTTTGCATGCGGTGTATCGACACCCCTTCTACTGCATGCATGCAGGAAT
>NW_013569966.1:20025-22144 GCF_000499745.2 Eimeria mitis | reverse complement strand
ATATATATATATATATATATATATATATATATATATATATATATATATATATATATATATATACTCGTATCTCAGTGCTATAATCACCTGTTGTTCCTTTCTCTTGCTCCTCTACTAAGCCTATACAGGGGCCCCCAAGTACCCCCAGGGGGGCCCCCATGGGGGGCCCCCTGGGGGCCCCTGTGGGGCCCCCTGCACACACCCCGAACGGTCTCACTGTAGCAGAGCCATGGGGGCCTCCATGGTGTGGGTTGGGGGCCCCCCTCATAGGGGCCCCCTGGGGGGCCCCCGAGAGAAGCTGAAGAGCATGGGGCCCCTTCAGGAGCTGCAGAATCGCATCACGCAGGCAAGGGTTAAGAAGGGGGCCCCCGGGGCCCCCAGGGCCCCCAGGGGGGGGCTCCCCTGTTGGTTGTGGTGGCTGGGGGGCCCCCTCTGCCAGCTGTGTGGTGTGTAGGTGCTGGTGCATCTTTATTTACAACATATGAATGCATAAGATAAATAAAATGTTAAAAAAATAAATAAATTTAATTAAAAAAAGGAAAAGGAGAGGCAGCGAATACCAACAGCAACAACAAATATAGACGGTGGCTTCCCTCGGGAGATGCCTATACACCGCGTAGTTTTTTCTTCTTAGAAAGAATTATTTGATGAAATAATTTATTTTTATTTATTATTTTTATTTATTTTATTATTTTAAAACGAAAAAACACCCATTTGCACTACGCACACCGGCAGAGAAGAAGCCGCCGAGCTGCCTGTACACCCCAACCCCCCAGGTCACCAGCCATTGAGATATACATAAATATACAAAAAAATAAATAAAAAAGAACTAAAAAATGTTAAATAAATAAATATTTTAATATTATAAAATAAAATAACAATAAAAACAATATATGCATGCTATACAAACCATCATAATACTAAAAACAAGCTGCTGCGGGGGCCCCCCAAACTATATAAGCTGGGGGCCCCCTTTATCTACAATAAAATAAATAAATAAATAAATAAATAATAATTAAAAATAATAAATAATAAATAAATAAATAAATAAATAAATAATAAATAATAATTATTTATTATAAGAGTTTGTTATAAACCCTAAAGTACAAAGCTTTTAGGGTTTAGGGTTTAGTGCTGTTCGTGAGCCCTAAACCCTAAACCCTAAACCCTAAACCCTAGCAGCTGCAGCTGGTGTTGCTTCTTCCCCCCTTCTACACGTCAGACAGAAAAACTAAATAAACAGCAGCAGCAGCAGCAACAGCAGCAACAATTCTGTTGCTGCTGCTGCTGTTGCTGCTGTTGCTGCTAGTGCAGTTGCTGCTGCTGGTGCTGTTGCTATTGCTGCTGCTGTTGTTGCTGCTGCTGCTGCTGCTCCTGCAGCAGATATATGTCAACGCCCTAACTACCACAGCGTGGAGAGTTGCTGCAGCAGCAGCTAGTATAGCTGCTACTGCAAGCAGACAAAATAAAAAAAAACAACAAAATAAAAAAACAAAATAAATAAACAAAATAAATAAACAAAAGAAATAAACAACAGAAGTAAACAAAAGAAATAAATAAATAAATTACACTCATCTCCCTCTAGCACCTATCAGGCTGCTGGCGGGAGTCGGGATCCGATCCCAGACAGCTGCTGCAGCTGCTGCTGCTGCTGCAGCAGCAGCAGCAGCAGCAACAGCTGCAGCAGCAGCAGCAGCAACAGCAGCTTTAGCTGCTGCTGCTGCTGCTGCAAGGCGCTTTGTGGTGTGTTGTTTTGTTTCCCTTTCGGGTGTATGTGCATACACCCGAAGGGCCAATATAAACATAAACCCCAAACCCTAAACCCTAACCCCTAAACCCTAAACCCTAAACCCTAAAACAAAAACAAAAATTTCTTTTGTTGCTGCCGCACAGAAAGACAGATCCCTCGGCCCCTCTAAGCAGACACAACAGCCCTTCTATGCATCCTCGTTTGCTGCTGCACCCTCAGCAGCACCAAATAGTATGCAAGAGAAACACTGTTGCTGCTGCTGCTGCTGCTGCTGCTGCTGCTGCTGCTGCTGCTGCTGCAGGTGCTGCTGCTGCAGGTGCTGCTGCTGCAGGTGCTGCTGCTGCAGGTGCTGCTGCTGCAGGTGCTGCT
>NW_013569966.1:19546-19925 GCF_000499745.2 Eimeria mitis | reverse complement strand
TCCCTTTCGGGTGTATGTGCATACACCCGAAGGGCCAATATAAACATAAACCCCAAACCCTAAACCCTAAACCCTAAACCCTAAACCCTAAACCCTAAAACAAAAACAAAAATTTCTTTTGTTGCTGCTGCACAGAAAGACAGATCCCTCGGCCCCTCTAAGCAGACACAACAGCCCTTCTATGCATCCTCGTTTGCTGCTGCACCCTCAGCAGCACCAAACAGTATGCAAGAGAAACACTGTTGCTGCTGCTGCTGCTGCTGCTGCTGCTGCTGCTGCAGGTGCTGCTGCTGCAGGTGCTGCTCCTGCAGGTGCTGCTGCAGCTGTCTCTGCATTCGCGCCCCAACGCCAACAGCAGCAACAACAGCAGCATCAGCAG
>NW_013569966.1:18900-19446 GCF_000499745.2 Eimeria mitis | reverse complement strand
CTGCTGCTGCAGGTGCTGCTGCTGCAGGTGCTGCTGCTGCAGGTGCTGCTGCTGCAGGTGCTGCTGCTGTAGCAGCAGTTGCTGCTGCAGCAACTGCTGCTGGAGCAACTGCTGCTACAGCAGCAGCACCAGCTGCAGCTGTCTCTGCATACGCGCCCCACCGCCAACAGCAGCAACAACAGCAGCAGCAGCAACAGCAGCAGCAGCAGCAGCAGCAGCAGGAGTTATAAGAGACGCTGCAGCCGCCTGCCGTTGCGTATGTGGGGGTTGGGGGGGGTGCCTGGGGGGAGGTGCAGCAGAGCAACGAAGACAGCCCGCCAGTGGCTCAGCAGCTGCTGCTGCTGCTGCTGCTCAGCAGCATACATGTTTATTAGGGCCTTTCCCTGCTGCAGCAACTCCATCTGTCGGGATGCTTGCTGCTGCAGCTGCTGCAGCTGCTGCTGTAACTCCTCCTGCTCCTGCTGCTCCTGCTGCTGCTCCTGCTGCTGCTCCTGCTGCTCCTGCTGCTGCTGCTGCTGCTGCTGCTGCTGCTGCTGCGAGTCATCG
>NW_013569966.1:18304-18800 GCF_000499745.2 Eimeria mitis | reverse complement strand
TTATTAGGGCCTTTCCCTGCTGCAGCAACTCCATCTGTCGGGATGCTTGCTGCTGCAGCTGCTGCAGCTGGTGCTGTAACTGCTCCTGCTCCTGCTGCTCCTGCTGCTGCTGCTGCTGCTGCTGCTGCTGCTCCTGCTGCTGCTCCTGCTGCTGCTGCTGCTGCTGCTGCGAGTCATCTTTTGCTGCTGCTGTCTGCTGCAGCAGCTGCGGATCTCTCTGTGCGTTTCCTTCACTACTGTCTCCTCTTTCCTGCTGCTCTCCCTGTTCCTTCTGCTGCTGCTGTCCCTTCTGCTGCTGCTGCTGCTGCTGCTGCTGCTGGAGCAGTTTGTGCTTTTGCTGCAGCAGCAGCAGCTGCGCCTTGGTGTTGATGGCGTCTCTCTCTACATATCGCAGCTGGCAGCTGAGGTGCGCGGCCTTCGCGCGCAGTATGTGGCTGCTGATGGACTCCAGCAGCACAAACAAAGCATCGTAGCTCTGAGACAACGAAACACCAGC
>NW_013569966.1:17044-17226 GCF_000499745.2 Eimeria mitis | reverse complement strand
CCGCCTCAAGACGAGCAGCAACACCCCGCAGCTGCCAATCGAACCTCAGCTCGCTTCTATCCACCACAAATTCTTCATTGTAGTTGCTGTTGCTGCTGCTGCTGCTGCTGCTGCTGTTGCTGCTGTTGCTGTCGGCAGCAGCAGCTTCCCCTGCGCATTGAATATCCTCCGATTGCTGCTGC
>NW_013569966.1:16708-16944 GCF_000499745.2 Eimeria mitis | reverse complement strand
CAGCAGCAGCAGCAGCAGCAGCAGGTGCAGCAGCAGCAGCAGCAGCAGCAGCAGGGGCAGCAGCAGAAGCAGCAGGTGCAGCTGCAGTAGCAGCTGTAGAAGGAGCAGATAGATGTCCCTCTTGGGTCTCTACTCCTGCTGCTGCTGCTGCTCCTGCTTCTCCTGCTGCTGCTGTTGCTGCTGCTGCTGCTGCTGCTGCTGCTGCTGCTGCTGCTGCACTGTCTCTGCTGTGGGCT
>NW_013569966.1:16446-16608 GCF_000499745.2 Eimeria mitis | reverse complement strand
CTGTGCAGCTGTTTCCGCAGTGATGTATAGTATCGGGTATATTCCTTGTTTGTACTTTTTGTAGAACGAGATGTTTGCCTCCTAGCTTCATTATATTTTTTTCTGCTGCTACTCTGCTGCTGCAGCAGCAATGTGCTGCTGCAACCAAAGACAGCAGCAAGC
>NW_013569966.1:16184-16346 GCF_000499745.2 Eimeria mitis | reverse complement strand
CTGTGCAGCTGTTTCCGCAGTGATGTATAGTATCGGGTATATTCCTTGTTTGTACTTTTTGTAGAACGAGGTGTTTGCCTCCTAGCTTCGTTATATTTTTTTCTGCTGCTACTCTGCTGCTGCAGCAGCAATGTGCTGCTGCAACCAAAGACAGCAGCAAAT
>NW_013569966.1:15584-15962 GCF_000499745.2 Eimeria mitis | reverse complement strand
CAGCAGCAGCAGCAGCAACAGCAGCAGCAGCAGCAACAGCAGCAGCAGCAGCAGCAGCAGCAGCAGCATACTTTGTCTAGAGCAACACGCAGCAGAAAGTCCTCATCGTCGCAGCTGCAGTGCATCGTCAGCAGACACAAATTTAGGGGGACGGGCGGGTACACCCCAGGCGAGGAGGGCCAGGGGGGGTCCCACTCCTCTTCACTTTCTCCTGCTGCTGCTGCTGCTGCTGCTGCTGCTGCTGCTGCTGCTGCTGGTGCTGCTGCTGCTGCTGCTGCTGCTGATGCTGATGGGGATGATGGTGATGAGGAGGATGACGCTACGGAGGTGCCGTTAGAACGCTCGTCAGCTGCTGCAGCAAATTTTCCACTGGGAGGA
>NW_013569966.1:14326-14605 GCF_000499745.2 Eimeria mitis | reverse complement strand
GTCTCCCTGGCCGCCGCACTGCAGCGGTGGGTTGCTGTCGCTGCCCGATGCAGCAGCAGCAGCAGCAGCATCAGCAGCAGCAGGAGCAGCAGCAGTTCCGTTGTTGGATTCAGCAGAGCCAGTAGAAGACTCGTGCGGCTGCTGTTGCTGCTGTTGCTGTTGCTGTTGCTGTTGCTGCTGCTGCTGCTGCTGTTGCTGCTGCTGCTGCTGCTGCTGTAGCTTGGCCTGCCGCCTGCGCGCAGCCATTTGTTCTCTCGTCATGAGCCCGATCCAGGGTGC
>NW_013569966.1:14084-14226 GCF_000499745.2 Eimeria mitis | reverse complement strand
GTCTCCCTGGCCGCCGCACTGCAGCGGTGGGTTGCTGTCGCTGCCCGATGCAGCAGCAGCAGCAGCAGCAGCATCAGCAGCAGCAGGAGCAGCAGCAGTTCCGCTGTTGGAGTCAGCAGAGCCACTAGAAGACTCGTGGGGC
>NW_013569966.1:13726-13829 GCF_000499745.2 Eimeria mitis | reverse complement strand
TCTCGTCATGAGCCCGATCCAGGGTGCGCAGCAGAAGCGTTGTCTCTTCTTTTTCTGCTGCTGCTGCTGCTGCTGCTGCTGCTGCTGCTGCTGCTGCAGTGGA
>NW_013569966.1:13385-13626 GCF_000499745.2 Eimeria mitis | reverse complement strand
TCTCGTCATGAGCCCTATCCATGGTGCGCAGCAGAAGCGTTGTCTCTTCTTTTTCTGCTGCTGCTGCTGCTGCTGCTGCTGCTGCTGCTGCAGTGGAGCAGCAGCAGCATAAAGAGGCAGCTGATTGGGATTCATGCGGCCGTAGAGAAGGCCAAGACAAAGACACACAGAATACCCCATTTCAAACCGCACCGAGCAGCTGCTGCCCCCTGCAGCAGCAACAGCAGCAGCAGCAGCAGCA
>NW_013569966.1:13180-13285 GCF_000499745.2 Eimeria mitis | reverse complement strand
TAGCTTGGCCTGCCGCCTGCGCGCAGCCATTTGTTCTCTCGTCATGAGCCCTATCCATGGTGCGCAGCAGCAGCAGCAGCAGCACAAGGAGACACAAAGCAGCAT
>NW_013569966.1:12744-13002 GCF_000499745.2 Eimeria mitis | reverse complement strand
CAGCAGCAGCAGCAACAGCAGCAGCAGCAGCAGCAGCAACAGCAACAGCAGCAGCAGCAGCAGCAGCAGCGAGTTGTGTTCATCTTACGATTATTTTGGTTGTATGGTGTGGATTTGCCATGGGTAGTTCGTTGCTGATTTTTTCTGCTGTCCCCTTTCATCTGCTGCTGCTGCTGCTGCTGCTGCTGCTGCTGCTGCTGCTGCTGTTGCTGCTGCTGGTGTCTTGGTTCTTCTTCTAGAGCCAATCGTTTCTGGGCT
>NW_013569966.1:12531-12644 GCF_000499745.2 Eimeria mitis | reverse complement strand
ACAATAACTGCAGCAGCTGCTGCAGCAACAGCAACAGCAGGAAGGGAAGAATGAAAGGCACTAACTACAACAGCAGCAGCAGCAGTAGCAGCAGCAGCAGCAGCAGCAGCAGC
>NW_013569966.1:11682-12431 GCF_000499745.2 Eimeria mitis | reverse complement strand
CAGCAGCAGCAGCAGCAGCAGCAGCAGCAGCAGCAGCAGCAGCAGCAGCAGCAGCAGCAGCAGCAGCGAGTAGTGTGATCTTACGATTATTTTGGTTGTATGGTGTGGATTTGCCATGGGTAGTTCGTTGCTGATTTTTTCTGCTGTCCCCTTTCATCTGCTGCTGCTGCTGCTGCTGCTGCTGCTGCTGCTGCTGTTGCTGCTGCTGCTGCTGCTGCTGCTGTCTTGGTTCTTCTTCTAGAGCCAATCGTTTCTGGGCGGGGTCTAGGGCCCTGATGGCGATGGTGTCTGCGAGGCGGTGCAGCAGCAGGTTAGCAGCAAGCAGGTGAGCAGCAGCAGCAGGATTCTGGTGTCTTACAGCTATCTCCATCAGCAGCACGGGAGAGAGAAGAGGAGGAAGAGCAGCAAAAAGATGAGTGGGGTTGTGTAGCAGGTCTAGGGGGATAGGCAGCAGCAGCTGCAGCAGCTGCTGCCGCGTCAGCACCAACGAACTCATCATACATAACCACTGCCCAGAGAAACCGTTCAGTAGACCGCTTAGTCTTTGCTGCTCTCGACGCTGCTGCAGCAGCAACTCACGCTCCTGCTGCTGCTGCTGCTGCTGCTGCTGCTGCTGGTGGTTGTTGTTGTGGTTGTTGGGGTGGTAAGGAGCAGCAGCAACAGAACCTTGAGCAGACCAAAACTGCTGCTGCTGCTGCAGCTGCTGCTGCTGCTGCTGCTGCTGCTGCTGCTGCTGTGGCGGCAGCAAC
>NW_013569966.1:6155-6528 GCF_000499745.2 Eimeria mitis | reverse complement strand
TCTGCTGCTGCTTCTGCTGCTGCTTCTGCTGCTGCATCTGTTGCTGCATCTGTAGCTGCTTCTGCTGCTGTGTCTGCTGCTGCGTCTGCTGCTGCATCTGCTGCTGCATCTGGTGCTGCGTCTGCTGCTGCATCTGCTGCTGCAGCAGCATCGCTCTGTAGACTGACGGTGTTGTCCGTCATCATCTCCTCCTCCTGCATATACCCCATCGCGTCCCCTGAACCACTGTCTGCTGCTGCTGCTGCTGCTGCTGCTGCTGCTGCTGCAGCTTCTGTTGCTGCTGGGGCGGCAGAGGAGCCGTCGAGGCCTATGGATTGCTGCTTTTGCTGCTGCTGCGCTCCATGGGCTTCACCTTTGCTGTTGCTGCTGCTGC
>NW_013569966.1:5696-6055 GCF_000499745.2 Eimeria mitis | reverse complement strand
GCATATACCCCATCGCGTCCCCTGAACCACTGTCTGCTGCTGCTGCTGCTGCTGCTGCTGCTGCTGCTGCTGCAGCTTCTGTTGCTGCTGGAGCGGCAGAGGAGCCGTCGAGGCCTATGGATTGCTGCTTTTGCTGCTGCTGCGCTCCATGGGCTTCACCTTTGCTGTTGCTGCTGCTGCTGCTGTTGCTGCTGCTGTTGCTGCTGCTGTTGCTGCTGCTGTTGCTAACTGGAAGGGAAGATACCCCGTGCAGTCTGCTGCTGCAGCGGTGCTGCAGCGCAGCTCCCCCTGTTGCTGCTGTTGCTGCTGCTGCTGCTGCTGCTGCTGCTGGCTTTGACTGCCCCAGCTTGAAGGGGGGC
>NW_013569966.1:4779-5596 GCF_000499745.2 Eimeria mitis | reverse complement strand
CCGTGCAGTCTGCTGCTGCAGCGGTGCTGCAGCGCAGCTCCCCCTGTTGCTGCTGTTGCTGCTGCTGCTGTTGCTGCTGCTGCTGCTGCTGGCTTCGACTGCCCCAGCTTGAAGGGGGGTGACTTGCTCGCCGGAGCAGCGCGGACGGCCCTGATAGACGGCGCGCCGCTGCCGTTGCTGCTGCTGCTGCTGCCGCTGCTGCTGCTGCTGTTGCTGCTGCTGCTGCTGAGGTTGTTGCTGCTGCGGCGGGGAGGAGGCAGAGCGGGGGACTGAATAGCTGGAGGGACTGCTGGGCTGTGTGCTGCTGCTGCTGCTGCTGACGATGATGCTGCAGTAACAGCAGATTCTGCTGCTATTGCTGCAGCAGGAGAAGCCCGACAGCTTGCTTTCATGGGCCTAAACCCTTATAAATCCTAGGGTTTAGGGTTTAGGGTTTAGGGTTTGAGGCTCAGGATAAGTGCGCGCACACACCCCATTAGAAGGGCGAGCAGAGCAGCAGGGGGTTTCAGTGATAGCTTGCTGCCGTAGGTGCTGCTGCTGCTGCTGCTGCTGCTGCTGCTGTTGCTGTTGCTGTAGCAGCAGCTGCTGCTGTTGCTGCAGCAACTGGTGAGGTGTTTGCCGCAGTTGTTGCTGTCGCTGCTTCTGCCTCTTTGGCCGCTGCAACAGCTGCTGCTGCTAGAAAAGTTGCTGCTGCTGCTGCTGCTGCTGCTGCACCAGCAGCAGCTCCTGCCTCTGCCGCACAGGGGCCCTGTAGGGGGGGGCCCCCCAGGCCTGGGGGCCCAGGGTACCTGCAGCTTTGTCTAAGGGGGGTGGAGAT
>NW_013569966.1:1296-4679 GCF_000499745.2 Eimeria mitis | reverse complement strand
TGCTGCTGCTGCTGCTGCTGCACCAGCAGCAGCTCCTGCCTCTGCCGCACAGGGGCCCTGTAGGGGGGGGGCCCCCAGGCCTGGGGGCCCAGGGTACCTGCAGCTTTGTCTAAGGGGGGTGGAGAAGCTGAGTGTCTTGCAGGGTAAGAGGGAGCAGCCATTAGTATATTGAGGAGAAACCCTAAACCCTAAACCCTAAACCCTAAACCCTAGCAAGCAGTATTGTGGTTTACGTGGTGTGAGCTCCCTGGGGGGCTGTGTCCGCCCGAGAGTCCGAACCCCAAGCCCTAAACCCTAAACCCTAAACCCTCTCCTGAATATAAGAAAAGGAAATATTGGATTTGTTTGTTGTTGCCTTTTGTGAAAGAGCTGGGGGCTCGTGTTTGCCCCCACCGGGCGGCTGGGTGTGCTGATGCTGGGCTGTACGTACACCCGGGGTAGACACTGGGGTGTACGGCATAGAGTGTATTGCCTAGGCTCTAAAGCTAGATCAGAAAGCTGCAAAAATATAATTCATAAATAACAAACACGAGACACAATGCTGAGAAAGAGAAGACCTTCTCTGTGGAGAAACGCATACAACAGGTGAGTGGGCAGAAGGACGCTCGCAGCGGCTACTGTTGCTGCAATCTGTCTGTATATNACGCATACAACAGGTGAGTGGGCAGAAGGACGCTCGCAGCGGCTACTGTTGCTGCAATCTGTCTGTATATTTGTATATATATATACACCTGAATATATTTTATGTTTTATTTTTCTCTATTTTTGTTTTTTATACAAATATACTCAAACCATAACTCCTTTTATCATGCACAAATACCCCACCATATACTACACTAGCCTTCTTGCCCATTGGCTGCTCGCTTCGCCTCTCTAGCAATACAACTACACTTTGTTTATTCATCCAAACAACTACAGCAACAAAACAATATAAATAAAACCCAAAAATAATACTATTAACCCCTTAAAACAAAGCTCTCTAGACACACATCTCCTCGGTGTACATACACCCTAGTCCTTCTCTTACCCTGCTGGTCTCAAGCCTTAACAAAACATATTAAACTGTGCTGGCTTCTTTCATACTCAGCCACGGGGTTCTTCACTTCTCCTCTTCAGCTGTCTGTACACCTCAGCTCACTCCCCATGGCTTGGTGTGGCGGGGCCTCGGCAGTCTTAACCACTCTCTCAGATCTTAATGGAAAAGACAAGTCAACCGAGATGGACTCTAAAAGAGTATATATAAGACTATACATTCATATATAATATATATATATATATATATATAATATTCTGTATATAAAAAATATAATAAACTAAACACATAGTTTGTATAGATATATATATACTCTGCATTTGACGAAGATAAACGCTCCGAAAGTGCTGCTCAACTCCCCTCCACTCTCAGCGGCTCACGGGAACAGCACTTCACATGCTTGGCCCCGGTGAAGAAAACAGCGGCCTGTCTGTTGTGTATTGCAGCCCACCTGGCGGCAACTCCTCTTGCCTCATGCATGCTTCCTCATGTCCCCTTTGATGTATGTGTTAGCGGTGTAGATGCTTGATCAACACTTACTTGGCTTTCCATTGCCAGCCTGTACCGAAGTAAAAATAGAGGTAAATATAGATACACCAGGTTTAGACAGGTGCCCACCTTCTGGAGAAGGTATGCAGTGCGTAGGGGAAGATAGCAGAGGTAGTGATATATACTGATGCTGCTTCTATTTGCTGCTGCAGCTGCTAACCGTCATCCCGCTGCGGCGGGCTGGCTCAGCTCACTGGCATCGCCGGTGGTTACAGAAAGCTCCCCTTCTCGTTTCCCACGGTCGAAAGTCCCTGTCTGCTGGGTGCATCCCAACCCAATTCAAAATATGCTGTGAACCGCAGCTGTTGCGCAATAGCAGTGTGCTAGGGATGCGGAGTGAGACAGGCCGTTTGGATTCAGCTCCAGTAAGCTGTGAGTGGCGGGTAGAAGCTCCTTATAAATTGATTTGCAGAAGCGATCCTCAGAAATCCACTCGAGATGTAGATGGCGTGGGCATGCATTGTAACTGTTACCCCTTCGCCTCGTCGAGGGCGTGACTTTCGCCTTGGTCTCCTGCAGTCGCTCCATCTGTAATGATTTTGCTGCTGCCTTTGTGAGGAGAGCCTGAGGAAATATTGGTCATTCCCTCAACCGTTCAAGAAAAATGGGGTCGGTGGTGTGGAGTCGTCCCCAGGGGTGGTTTAAGCCAAGGTGTTGAGCCGAGAACGAACAGCAAAGGGCCATTCACCACGTATAAAAATCTTATTGTTTTCATTCCCTTTTCTATATTTCGCGCGGCATGCGAGTCTATCAACACAAACTCGCCTTTTTTAACACTAACTGCCGAACTTCATTTGTGATAGTTGCCTGTCGGGCATTGTTCTGCTTTCCTTATGCATTCCTATTCTGCTACAAGCTGTGCGCGGATCTCTGTGGCTGCGGGTATGCGTAGCTCGCTGCAAACAAGCAGGTCCAGCGTCGGGTCAGACAACACTGTGGTGTAAGCCAGTGAAGCCAGAGGAGTTGGGGTCGAACAGTGCACTGTTGTATAATAAACTCATTCTGCATATCGGAGGAAATTATAAACCCGGTGCGGATGTAGTGTTGTTTCTCTCTTTGATTCATCAGTGCTGCATGCTAGTTCCACCCTTTCATCTCCTATTTTCCTCTTCACCGTCCAGCTGGTTGCAGGTGTTCATTCTCCATGGCATATTCCCGCCATAGGGCACTCAAAGAAACACTGCGAGTGCGCTGTTTGATTTCGGCGATACATATCAATGTAGTGCTCTATCGATACCCTCCGTTGCTCAGCTCTTCTCAGCTCTGCCGTAGCCTGTTGAACAGACGTTATAGGGGGAGTATCCAAATGCTTCTCTTATTCAGCGCAGATGTTGCACCACTAGTTAGTGCTATGCAGCAGGCCGTGCAGATGCAAATGAAGAGTTCGCTGCTCGGGCCCCCCTTTCATAGGTGGCCCGATGTCCTGGGAAAGGGGGAGAAGCGACTGGCTGCAACTAGCGCTGCGCAGCACGCATGCACTGCAACCCTTTTTTGCTGCATGCAGTAACACTATAGATGACTGCTAAACAGTTACTAGGCGTTCACACTGTTGAACTTGTGTTGTTGTTCGTCGTGCTTGGCCCCTCGTAGACAGCCTGATGCGTGCGTCAGCACTGGACAGAGGATGCAACAGATCACCGTACATATTACATTTATTTTATAGTTTCGTTCGAACGCCACAGCAAGGCTGCGGTGTATGTACAACTGAGTGGAGTAAGCTAAAGAATACGTGTTTCTTCTTTTTGCTTTCGAGGCAACAACCCACTAGGCTTCGCGGAGAGGAATTGTATTTCGGCAAAAG
>NW_013569966.1:1034-1196 GCF_000499745.2 Eimeria mitis | reverse complement strand
CTACATATTACATTTATTTTATAGTTTTGTTTGAACGCCACAGCAAGGCTGCGGTGTATGTACAACTGAGTGGAGTAAGCTAAAGAATACAGGTTTCTTCTTTTTGCTTTCGAGGCAACAACCCACTAGGCTTCGCGGAGAGGAATTGTATTTCGGCAAAAG
>NW_013569966.1:183-934 GCF_000499745.2 Eimeria mitis | reverse complement strand
AATAATAATATAATTATAATAATATAATTATAATAATTTAAATTCTTTTTTAATTTATTTTCACAAATATTTCGGGTCCTAGTAACACCAGTGCAAGAGCTGCGTCGGCACCGGGTTCATCAGCCTGTCGGCACTGAGGCCCTCTCATATCACCCTCCCCCCGCAAACCCTAAACCCTAAACCCTAAACCCTAAACCCTAAACCCTAAACCCTAGACATTAAACCCTAGACGCCAAACCCTAAACCCTAGAAACTTGTTCTCTGTCTCGTGCCTAGCAAGTAAGCCGATGCAGTCGATCGATGTCTAGCGAATACTGCCTGGGGCTTACAGTACAGCCATGAGGACTCTGGCTATTCTGTTGTTTCTTCTTCACTGCTGGGGGGCATCGGCGCTCTCGCAGCTGTGGGGCCCCCGGGGCCCCTCGAAGACAATAGAAGGCGAGGACGGGAAGGGTACGCTTCATGGTGGTGTTGCTGCTGTTGCTGCTGCTGTTTTTTTCCCTTTCTGTTTTCGTTGTTGTTGCTGCTGCTGCTGCTGCCGGCATTGTACTTCGCTGCTGCTGCTGCTGCTGCTGCTGCTGTTCGTATTTCTGCAGAGGTTGTCCCGCTGTTGCAAGCTGAAGAACTACGGGCTATCATCGGCAGCAGTGGAACCAACAGCAGCAGCAGCAACAGCAGCAGCAGCAGCAGCAGCAGGAATGATAGAGGCGATGGCAAGGAGGCTGCGGTGTTGTTGTTTGCTTCTTGGGAT
>NW_013569966.1:0-146 GCF_000499745.2 Eimeria mitis | reverse complement strand
ATACAGCCTCAGCAGTACTCTACCCCTGGCGTATAGAGGTTTAGTACGCAGCATCTTAGTTGTGCGTAGCAGCAGCAGCAGCAGCAGCAGCAGCAAGAGCAGCAGCAGCAACAGCAGCAGCAGCAAGAGCAGCAGCAACAGCAGCA
>NW_013569965.1:11156-11237 GCF_000499745.2 Eimeria mitis | reverse complement strand
GCAGTTAGATAGCTAGCTAGCTAAGTAGCTAGCTAGCTAGTTGAGATAGCTAGCCGAGTAGCTAGCTAGCAACTAAAGAAG
>NW_013569965.1:10160-10482 GCF_000499745.2 Eimeria mitis | reverse complement strand
ACCCTAACCCCTAACCCCTAACCCCTAAACCCTAAACCCTAAACCCTAAACCCTAAACCCTGACTTGTTCATAGGCCTCTAAAACAAGAGCAACGAGGAGGTTTAGGAGAATGGTATCGGTTAGCAGATAAAAAGAAACAAAATAAAAACTGCACTTTAATACAGATGTATGTTTCACCAAAGCCTGCACACAAACCCTAAACCCTAAACCCTAAACCCTAAACCCTAAACCCTAAACCCTAAAATATAAAAATATGAAATTTTAAATTATATAAAGAAGGGGATTTATAGGGTTTATTATACACAGAATATCATACTATAT
>NW_013569965.1:9689-10108 GCF_000499745.2 Eimeria mitis | reverse complement strand
TACGCCCACCCATAGATAATATTTTAAATAATACAAACACCAAACACGAAACCCCAAAAAAAAAAAAAAACAACCAAACACCCTAAACCCTAAACCCTAAACCCTAAACCCTAAACCCTAAACCCTAAAAAAAATAAATACCTTCAGCGAATCATCCCATCCATTCACAGTCATCAGAAACAAAGTCACCAACGAAGAAAATATATCATTAAAATTCAGTAAACCCAAATCACTAACATCTATCTCTTCTTGGGGGCCCCCCAGGGGGGCCCCCAGGGGGGCCCCCATGGGGGGCCCCCCTGGGGGGTCCCCCTGCAGGTCACAACGTATGATACCCCTGAACAGCTCCATGCCGACAGCAGCATATAAATAAAAAAGAAGAAAGAGGACCTGGAGGACAGGGCGGAGGCGGCGGAGAG
>NW_013569965.1:8603-8921 GCF_000499745.2 Eimeria mitis | reverse complement strand
AAAAAAAAAAAAAATAAAATAAAATAAATAAATAAATAAATAAATAAATAAATAAATAAATAAATAAATAAATAGGTCTAGCTTGTTTGTTTATTTGTTTGTTTGTTTGTTTTGTTTTTTCTTTTATTTATTTTTTTTTAATTATATAAATTATATATACAAATGGAGACAGAGAAAGAAAACAAATAAACAAAAAAAGAAAAAGGAGACAAACAAAAGGGAAAGAAATAAAGAAAGGAGACAAATAAAAAAGAAATAAAAAAAGAAAAATAAAAAAGAGAGAAGACAAATAAACAAAAACATGAAAAAGGAGACAAA
>NW_013569965.1:8039-8455 GCF_000499745.2 Eimeria mitis | reverse complement strand
AAAAAAAAAAAAAAAAAAAAAAAAAAAAAAAAAAAAAAAAAAAAAAAAAAAAAAAAAAAAAACATACCTAGCTCTTGAGCTCAACTTTTTGATATTTTTTTGTTTAATTTCTTTAAAAAGAAGAAAAGAAGAAGCAAAAAGAAAAAAAAAAGAAAAAATAAACTGAAACAAATGAATAAATAAAAAAAACAAAAAAAAAGACAGCTCTTGTCTTTGTTCTGCTGAGGAGGAGGAGACTGTCTTTATCAACTGGCGGGTCTATATCATACACAAAAAAAAATATAAATAAATAAATAAATAAATATAAATAAATAAATATAAATAAATAAATAAATAAATATAAATAAATAAATAAATAAAAATAAAGAAAAAGAAAAATTTTAAAAAAAATGGTTATGGTGCTGTCTTTATCAACT
>NW_013569965.1:7527-8013 GCF_000499745.2 Eimeria mitis | reverse complement strand
AAAAAAAAAAAAAAAAAAAAAAAAAAATAAATAAATAAATATAAACAAATATAAATTAATAAATATTAATAAATAAATATAAATAAATAAATAAAAACAAATAAATATAAAAAAAGAAAAAAAAATGGTTATGGTGCTGTCTTTATCAACTGGCGGGTCTATATCATACACAAAAAAACAAAAAATATAAATAAATAAGTAAATATAAATAAATAAATAAATATTAATAAATAAATATACATAAATATAAATATAAATAAACAAATAAATAAATATAAATAAAAAAAAATTAAAAAAAAAGTGATTATATGGATGTCTTTATCAACTGGCGGGTCTATATCATACACAAACAAAAAAATAAATAAATAAATAAATAAATAAATAAATATAAATAAATAAATAAATAAATATTAATAGATAAATAAATATAAATAAATATAAATAAATAAAAATAAATAAATATAAAAAAAGAAAAAAAATAAAAAA
>NW_013569965.1:4905-5534 GCF_000499745.2 Eimeria mitis | reverse complement strand
TCCTTTTTATCCCCCAGGACTGCAGCAAGGAGACAGTTTGTATGAGTTCTTCTTCTTCTGCTGCTGCTGCTGCTGCTGCTGCAGCAGCAGCAGCAGCAGCAGCAGCAGCAGCTGCAGCAGGGGAAGAAGACAGAGGAGACTGCTGCAGCAGCAAACCACCAGAACCCCAGCTGGGGGTCCAGTCTGTGTCTGCTGCTGCAGCAGCAGCAGCAGCAGGGCTCACAAGTGCTGCTGTTCCAAGACAAGTTTGTTCTGTGCTGAGAGCAGCAACTTGCTGCTGCAGCAGCAACTCCTGCTGCTCCTGCTGCTGCTGCTGCTGCTGCTGCTCCTGCTGCTGCTGCTGCTGCTGCTGCTCAACAAATAAATTTATCTCTTCTTGGCTTAAAGGGGTGAATGTTACAGCAGGGAGAGCAGCAAGAGCTTCATAGAATAAAAACCATTCCCGCTGCTGCAGCAGCACCACCTGCTGCTGCTGCTGCTGCTGCTGCTGCTGCTGCTGCTGCTCCTGCTGCTGCTGCTGCTGCTGCTGCGGCTGCTGCAGCAGCAGCAAACGACCCCCTGCTGCTTCCTTCAATGCAGCAAACGCAGAAGACAGATAACCCACACGCAACGCACGCACCTCCGCCTGG
>NW_013569965.1:3277-3623 GCF_000499745.2 Eimeria mitis | reverse complement strand
AAATAAATAAATAAATAAATAAATAAATAAATATAAAAAAAATAAATAAATAAATAAAATAGAGAAAGAAAGAAAAAAAAAGAAAAAAAATAGAGAAAAAGAGAAAAAAAAAATAAAAAATAATAACAAACAAAACTGCTGCTTCATGTAGTCTATATCCACATAATAAAACCTAAAAACAAATAAATAAATAAATAAATAAATAAATAAATAAATAAATAAATAAATAAATAAATAGAGAGAAGAAATAGAGAAAGAAAGAAAAAAAAGAAAAAAAATAGAGAAAAAGAGAAAAAAAAAAGAAAATAAATAAAAAATAATAACAAACAAAACTGCTGCTTCGTGC
>NW_013569965.1:2984-3177 GCF_000499745.2 Eimeria mitis | reverse complement strand
AAAAAAAAAAAAAAAAAAAAAAAAAAGAAAATAAAAAAAAAATAATAACAAACAAAACTGCTGCTTCATGCAGTCTATATCCACATAATAAAACCTAAAAATAAATAAATAAATAAATAAATAAATATAAAATAAATAAATAAATAAATAAATAAAGAGAGGAAATAGAGAAAGAAAGAAAAAAAAAGAAAAA
>NW_013569965.1:1531-2127 GCF_000499745.2 Eimeria mitis | reverse complement strand
AAAAAAAAAAAAAAAAAAAAAAAAAAAAAAAAAAAAAAAAAAAAAAAAAAAAAAAAAAAAAAAAGAAAAACAAATAAAAAATAATAACAAACAAAACTGCTGCTTCATGTAGTCTATATCCACATAATAAAACCTAAAAACAAACAAATAAATAAAAAAAAAATAAATAAATAAATAAATAAATAAAATAAATATAAATAAAATAAACAAAGAAGGAGAGAAACAGAAGCTTTTGTGTTTATATAAAATATTTATATAAAGATAAAAAAGAGAAATAAAGAGAGACAAAGACAAACATATTTATTTATTTATTTATTTTATTTATTTAATTTATTTATTTATTTATTTATTGATTTATTTATTTATTTATTTATTTTGTTTATATATTACTTGCGGGAGACAAAAAAAAAAGAAAAGAGACAGAGACGTGTATATAACATATTTATATCGTATAAACGCCAAATAAAAAAAGAAAAAAAGATAAATATAAATAAAATAAATAAAATAAATAAATAAAATAAATAAATAAATAAATAAATAAATATTTATTAGCTGAGGGGGAAAAACTACAGTAACAAAAAGAAGAAGAGAAACAC
>NW_013569965.1:427-1431 GCF_000499745.2 Eimeria mitis | reverse complement strand
GAGAAACACAACAACCTCTTCTGTGTGTAAATATATGTTTATATAACATATTTATATCGTATAAACGCCAAATAAAAAAAGAAAAAAAGATAAATATAAATAAACTACTTATTTATTTATTTATTTATTTATTTATTTATTTATTTATTTATTTATTTATTTATTTTGTTTATAAATTACCTGAGGTAACAACCAGGAGAAACACAACAACCTCTTCTGTGTGTAAATTTATATTTATATAACATATTTATATCGTATAAACGCCAAATAAAAAAAGAAAAAAAGATAAATATAAATAAAATATTTATTTATTTATTTATTTATTTATTTATTTATTTATTTTGCTTATTTATTTTGTTTATAAATTACCTGAGGTAACAACAAGGAGAAACACAACCTCTTCTGTGTGTAAATTTATATTTATATAACATATTTATATCGTATAAACGCCAAATAAAAAAGGAAAAAAAGATAAATATAAATAAAATATATTTATTTATTTATTTATTTATTTTGTTTGTTTATTACCTGAGGGAGACGCACTGTAGTAACAACAAGAAGAAGAGAAACACAACCTCTCCTAAAATTATGAAATTGCTGTCCTTTTGTCCCCGCAAATAAAATAACGCCGAGCCAATCAAAAAACAAAACAGATAAAAATAATAACAAAGCCAGCACCCCAACCTGAGAAATAAACACATTTATTTATTTATTTATTTATTTATATTTATATTTATTTATTTAGTTAGTTTTTGTTTGTTTATTTGCTTTTTTCTCTTTCTTTTTATGTATTATATTTGTGTTTTTATGTGTTTTTTGTGTTTATACATAAAAAAAAAAACAATAACAACGCCAGCACCCCAACCTGAGAAATAAACACATTTATTTATTTATTTATTTATTTATTTATTTATTTATTTGTTTGTTTGTTTCTTTATTTATTTATATTTATTTATGTTTTGTTTGTTTGTTTTTTTTTTTCTCTTTCTTTTTATGTATTATAC
>NW_013569965.1:0-327 GCF_000499745.2 Eimeria mitis | reverse complement strand
TTTATATTTATTTATTTAGTTAGTTTTTGTTTGTTTATTTGCTTTTTTCTCTTTCTTTTTATGTATTATACTTGTGTTTTTATGTATTTTTTGTGTTTATCTTTATAGATAAAAATAATAACAACGCCAGCACACCAACCTGAGATATAAACATTTATTTATTTATTTATTTATTTATTTATTTATTTATTTATTTATTTGTTTGTTTGTTTCTTTATTTATATTTATTTATTTAGATCTTTGTTTTTTTATTTGCTTTTTTCTCTTTCTTTTTATGTATTATACTTGTGTTTTTTTGTATTTTTTGTGTTTACATATATATATATA
>NW_013569964.1:9258-10249 GCF_000499745.2 Eimeria mitis | reverse complement strand
GGCGGTAGCCCCTGGCCGCATCGGTTCACGCAGGAGAATGTGGAATGTGTAGTGCGTGAGCCCTACAATGAGTTAGTTCTACTGTTTTCTTTTCGTTAAAGGGGTGAGGCCGCTTTCGATAGAACACTTGATACAGAGTTCACAGCTAAGCGTACGACAGTTAGGGGCAACCTTTGCAGCAGATTACCACACAGCACCCATCAGCGCGAACAAAACGCCATGAGGGTGCAGTCGACAACTGGCCACGGGAGCAGGCAGGGCCCGGGGACTACTGAAATGCCGTGGGGTGGTGTTGGGCCCTAGTTTAGGCAAAGTGGAAGTCAAAACAACTGGTTCAACTAGGGAATTAGTTAATTCGATACGTAACGGCCTGAGAAGATGTACAGAAATGTTGAAGAGGACAATTTGAGAGCCAGATCTACCATTCTAATGTGTATCGTGCAGCTACGGGTTTGGGGGAGCTTCACCGGCATCTTAACACTCGACGGTGGCCCGTAACTCTGGGAGGGAAGATGATATATGGGTTGTCGGTTAGGTTTAAGTTTGCTATTCACCGACATAATAGACCTCCGAAGCTGTCTTGCGGTTTCCCCTATGCTTGCGGGCCCGGCTCGTCTCACACCGCTGGCCAGCCACGCCAGCACCCTTTCATGGTATCGGTACTTCCCTGGCATAGGTACCTCTCATCCTACTACACTCATATGAAATGACTAATTGCCCGTTGCTTCAAGGATGCCCAGAGCAACCGTTTGCTGCTTTCTAGGCGACGGGCCTAGCCAACACTGAGATTACAGTGCAAGGCAATACAGGTACCCCGCAGGACACCCGCGGAGATGCAGCGGTTAGCCAACCCAGGAACCCCTCGAATTGAGCTTCCCACAATTTTGGAACGACACGCTCGTTCCTTTTTACCACGGAAGGTGCGTCTGCCTTCAGTCACTCTTCTTTTGTCCCCAGTGTTTGGCGGGGACTACGAGCGCGACATGTGCGC
>NW_013569964.1:0-9198 GCF_000499745.2 Eimeria mitis | reverse complement strand
ATATATATATATATATATATATATATATATATATATATATATATAGTTATAGATATAGATATAGAGAGAAAGAGGGGGGGGGACAGACCGTTGTTCAGCGAGTTATAGGTGACAAATTGCGCGTGCAACTCTGTGAGCCAGCGCGAACGCTACAATTTCTGTCTGAACACATAGCGAAGACAATTTTGGACGGGAATTGAATGCCGGGAAAAAGGCGTTGAGGGTGACATGAAACCAGACCTGCTGAAATGATGTTGAGATAGAGGAACCTAAGACGAGCTATATTTACTGAATCGCCGCTGCTGGCATTCCTAGCGGCACGGCTCTGAACTCACTGATGTACGGAAGCGCATCGCCGAGTCAATTCATGAAGATGGATGCTGTTTTTGTAGAGCGCGTGCCTTGTATATTGTATAATGTTTGCACGAACCGCGGTCAATCGTGCACACTGTTTGGTATCTTTCCTTACACTGAGTGTGACAAGACTTAAGCACAGATGAGAACACTCCTTCATCACTACAGAGTCTTGAGAGGAACCTGTCCGTAGTGTTACTATTATTGCACCAACTGATGTCTGGCTTTCGCTACGTGAGGGTAAGTACAGGCTGAAACTGGAGCACACAGAGTTGGTCTGGGTGCCTACAACAGCGCTTATTGCACCAAGGCATAAACACACAGAATCTCCGTTTGCAACTTATTTTTCCAGCTTGATGCTTTGCATTGCCTGCTCGGTGGCGGGTAACACATTGACCCGTTCCATCTGGCCTGTTATCCTGCTGCAACGTGCCTCATCCTGAGCGAAGCAATGTCGATCTCACCGTGCTAACACAAGAAACTTACAAAGTGAGCCGCTTATACAAGCAATTCCATTCTCACACCCATGCAGTTGCTCGAAAAAATAGGTTAGCTCTGTCAAGCTATTATCCTGAAGCGTAAGGAAGCGTAAGGAGCGGATTACCCCACACCTGCTTGGGTCGAATGGAGTCTGCCAGCCCACGCCAGTGACCGGCAACGGGCCAATTATGCTGGAATTCATTTTATGACGTATTACGATTTTGAACGCCACTTCTAATATGTAGATGTATGCCTTTCACTGACCGGTACTCACAACTTACTCTTCATCGTTCAGTATCTTCACGTCTTTAGGGACACGGTACGAGTTCCCCGCATGGTTCCTTTCGTTTTTGCGAGTAAATAATTAGTAAAGTATATATATGCTTACCCTTTTTCGAGGCACTTTTGGCGTTTCCCCCTCTTAGGTGCTGTCGCACCTGCCAACCGGCCGTTGGCCGTCAGCACGTGGTTCGCGCTATCGTGCCACTGGACCTCCTGGTCTGGCCTTTCCTGTGGAGGTTCCGCCGGTTCGCACCTCCCTGGCCAGCCCACCACTGGATTGCCACGTTTCCAATCAACAGCTAATTTTGTATTAAACCTCACATGCCCCGAACGAAGCAACTGTGCTTTTTTTTCCCGCCGTTGTCTCCCCACCGCTGACAAGTCACGGCGTCTGGCCGACTTGAGAGCAACGGGAGTCGCAGCTGCTTGCAAACAGCTCAGGTTTCTCCACGACTGATTTGTAACGAATCTTGATGTCTTTGCTTTATCAACGTTCAAGGCGCAAAGGTGAGTGCGTGCCTGCGGCGGTGCGTCCATCCATATCTGCTAGCAGCATCGGTAGGCAGTTTGAATTGGAGACGGGCACACTTGCATACGGCCTAACAAGTCGAACGCAGCCCGTTGGCCCTATGCAGAAACAACTTCCACCTGCAGAGCTTGCAATATTTAGCGGCTGCCAATGGGGGCCGCAAACCACTGCGGAGCCCACAGGGAGACATTTTGGTTGCCCAGAGTGCTCGCCCGCCTAACACTGTTTGCTGCAGCAGTAGCAACAACTGCCACAGTAAGTAGAGCAGCAAGTGCCGTAAATACACCTTCAGGCCAGACATCTACGGTATCGACTGACCTGCCTAAGAACGAAACTGCGCGTGTTCATCCCTACACCCCCGTGGATCTGGTTGTGGGACAGACATTGGGGGGTCTGGAGTCCTCAGAAATTAGGACTCGGCAGAAGCAGTTTCGAAAAAGCTGGCATTTCGCGGTTACCGCAGGCTCGGTGGCTTTTGTGTGCTTATTAGTGGCATTCATCGTGTTAAAATGTGCACGGGAGGCACTGTTCCCGCGGTTGTTTGGATATACCCGTAAGAGGGCTCTGTCGAGTTCAGATTTAGACGAAGAGTGGAGAAAGGCATGTGCTGACGAAGGGCATGAGGAGAGTGAGGATGATGTAGGGAATGGGGATCCAAGACACGGGGGAGACTCTGCAGAGGAAGCAGGAGAATTAAAGGCTCTCCAGACATTAGAAGAGCTGGTATTCACCTGGAAACTTGGCGTGGAAGCGTTACCTTGTCTTCCTTTTGATAAGAAGGCCTTTCTGGTTGTCTTGCTTTTGACAATCTGCACGCAGCAGATGGTTTTGTACGGAATATACTCAACTCCGAGAATTGAGTTGAAGCGGCAGAAAACGATGGATTTCATTTTGCAGCGGGGACAGCAGGCTTTGGCAGAATTAGATGCTCTTGACCAGCACTCTACGGCTGCAAGCCAAAGGGAAAAGATTTTAGAGATCTTGGAACAATTTAGAACTCCCCGACTGGAGTCGAACCCTCCGGAGCTGGCTGTGGAGCTGGCTGTGGAGGCAAGCATTTGCGCGTATCGAGTTTCACAGTGTAGGCAGGCTCTACAACAGCTGCAGCCTTGGGTTAAAAGTTCCATGCCTATTCCCGAAAAGGTGAGCGATCGGGCCCTCAGAGTTCTGTCTTATACCCGACTGACGGGGAAAGGAAGACTCAAAGCAGACCCCGCTGCGAATTCCTGGATAGAGACGGTTCAATCCCAGATCCCCTTTTTTGGGATTGCCGAGCCACGTAACAAACAGCGATCCCAGGCGCACCGCAGGCCATTAGAAGAGGAGATGAAAAAACTTACGTCACGTTACAGACGACTCGCAACAGCTTTGACCCGCAGTGTTGAACAGGCTTTGCGTGATCAGCCGCTGGAACAGCACATGCAAGAACAACGCCAGCATGCAGAGCAGCAGCCACAGCAGGACGTAAACCCGAAAAACCAGCAAAACCACAATTCGGCCAGCCAACATGCTGAGAATATTGGGGCGGATACTTCCGTCCTCCGGCATGTTGATCACGTGGTTGATCCCCGAACTGGTGTGGTGTTGCTCTCTTCTCATTCTTCCCAACCGTGTCGTGCTCCTTGCCAAGCAACCTTGCAAACGCGAATATCACCTTTGCTGAGCCCGCCCGTGCGGCAACAAACTCAGCCTCCTGGTAACCATTCTAACCAACATATTCCCAGCCCTCAGCCTGAGCACACGTATCAGCCCTCTACCCCTTCCGTTCCAAGCTGGGGCAAGTCGCAGCAAGAGACAAACGACCAACAGCAATCCTCACTTGAGTACTTCACAGCAAAGTCTGTTCTTCAAGTGGGAGCACCCGTGTTCACACCGAGAGGGCAAGCACACACATACGCACAGCAGCAAATGTCCCCTACTGCTTCTGGTGCCAGGGATGCTGTGCGGGCCCTTCGACCACCACGTGGCTTCGCGTCCCCCTGGCAACCCGCTGATCATTCTACCTCGGTGCAGAGCAGTTTTTTCTTGGCTTATACACCATCTATACCCATGCAGAGCCAGCGCGGGCACCACCACACGACGTTCCAGGTTTCCGCGTCTCCGCATGACAGCCTCAAGCCTCTCCAGCGTCATTCTAGCACCCCCGAACCACTGTCTGGACCTTGTGTCACCCGCTCACGACCTTCGCTTCCCACCGAAGGATCGTCGCTCGGATTCCCGAGACCAACGTTTCCGAGCCACGCCTCGCAAAACGCACGGTCTGTGGCCACATCTCTGTATCCATTTTCTGGAGGTCGGCGACAGATACCTGCCTCACGGTTTGCTGCTCCTGCACCCTTTTGGCCGCCTGGGGGTGAGGGCGCCCGAGGAGGCGTTTATTTCGACAACTCAAGGGAGACGGAAAGCCTTAACCCCCTCTTGCCGCTGATTGCTGAAGCGTTTCCAACGGTAGGCACCCACTGGTCTGACAGAGATGAGATGGAACGACATGGGCAAGAGGCGCTGCCACGATTTCCTCGTCCGCAGCAACTTCCTGCCTCTCGCGAGAGCTCGGACGTGTTCCTGGATGTTGAAAGCAGCATACGAGTAAGCACAGGGGGCCGAGGGGCCTCTCCAGCCCTCGAGGCAGCACCGCAGAGCCAGGGGGGTGCAGGGAATCTTCAAGAATATAGTGGGGTTAGCCGCACGCAATAGTGGCATTTCCAAATGCGCCAACAAGCCCCGTAGATCGAGCAGTGTTAGACGGTTTTGACCTTTTGCGAAGTGATGACTTAGTAGCATGTTTTGTGTCTGTAGAAGAGATTGAGTTGGTCTCTCTATTAGGCGAGTCACATGTGTGAGCTTGCAGCTGCCGTGGAGCCATTTAACGTGACGGGAAATAACGGATCAGCGGTCTTGTCGCAAGTCAACATGCTACTCTTTCCTTCCTTTGGCTGCCTTCTTTACCGTTGAATGTCAAACAGCATTCCCACAAGTGCTTTTACAACGCGAACAGTGGTGTGCCTTCTGCACATAAGCATTATAGGTATTGCATGCACACTGTGGCGCTCTTTGTTTCTTTGCTTTTGATGTCCTGTAGTGTTTCCTAGGGAACCGCAGCTAGCTGTTGCTGCTAATAGGAGGTTTCCATTGCTAAACTGCTTAGGCGCATACAATCCCTCAGCCATCGGACAGGGCAGACCCAACTTAAGCCAGTTATCACTTTCGATCTGGTGGGATGAGGCTTTAAAAACAATAAAGTTCCCCTCGTATTTGTCTCCCTCTACGCACGCACGTACGGATATGCCTACGCACACATGAACAAACAGAGGCATATTCAAGTACATGTACGCCGCCTTCCGAAAGAAACCTACAGCTAAGAACATGCATCCTAGTCCAAACACGAACTTAGGCAGAAGTACGCATATGCATTCACATGCACATAAGCTCATGCATATGTTCGCCTGTACCCATACACGGGCGCACATATGCATTTATGCGTATATCTGCACATACGAATACATATGCATGCGCATATGCATGTGTACGTCCGCATGTGCCTACCATGTATTTGCGCAAGAGTATGCTAGCCGTGCTTGCTCACCAGCATGCATGGAAATTCATGCATTCAAGCATATTCTTTCGAATACACATACAGACGCACACACACACATGCTGAAAGCTACAACTGCACATGCAGGTATGCATGCGCACATAGACGCCTGCCTTTGCATACGTGCACGTGCACACGCAGATACAAAAATTTCTGTCTAGAGATGTCCGCCCCAATTCGGAGATGCAAGCATACACATAGAAAGCGCTTATGTTGTGTGACCCTGGATTAGCGGATTCTATGAGCCCGTTGCAAATGCAACGCTATTCGAAACCTTTAAAAAAATAAGTCTTCCCTTTTAGTGTCTAAGTCCAATGCAACTAATCCTGACAGAGGTTAAACTGCCCCAAACTAGATGAGGGAAATCGGCGTGAGAAGTTGCTTGGGGGAAGCAAAGCGTTGGCGGCGAACTGAAGTCAGAGCAACTAGAGTGGAAGTCACTGAACGTGGAAATACAATGAACTGCTTTGACACGGTCACCACGGTCGGTGTTCCTAACGATGCAGCGCCGAATTCACCGAGGAGAGGAGGCCCCTCGCAGCCTTGGTTCATGGGCAATGCGGTACACTTCCACTTTTTCCATGCAGGTCCAATAATTCGCCTTTCGAATTAACGGCGGTCAACCATGGGCGGTACTCGATATCTTACCCTGTATGCAGTGGGAGCTCATACAGGAGAACAGTCCTTGCGTGCTACGGATCTCGGAACATACCTTCTTCTTCATTTGGCTAACTGGACGTATTCTGGGGCCGCAAAACGATGACACGCATTTGGTCTGCGCACGCACTCCCGGCGTCCCGAAGCTTGTCCGCACCAAGCTCCTGAGCAGGTAAGACGCAAGATGCTAGATACCCTCAACGGCTGTTGTTGTATGTGGAAACCCCCCGCAAACTACCGCCGAAACATATTTTCTTTATTGGCGCCTCACATTGCCTGTGTGAAGGCCACTAACAAGTGGAGACATTTCGTCTGAGCTGGCCTTGAGTTGTGATGTGGCTCATCCAACCGACGAAAGATGTACAGTTCCACCGGTTGACACGCCAAACAGTGATATCAGCCTTCTGCTGAATTTTGCGAAACTAGGCAGTTTCTCTTAATCGGTTAGTGTGGTGCGTAATGGTTGAAACATCCGCTTTCCTGCCCGCGACCTGCTCGAGTCTGCAGTCTGATGCCCGTGGCGCCCGAACCGCCGATCACGCTCGAGTTTACCCTGTAACAGTGCAATGCCAGAAGCCCACCACCGTATATATAAATTCTTTTTTCTGTTTGCGATATGCATTTTCATTTTATATCCTTCACTGCCTACGACTTGCATGTTCTAGTTCATCACCCGCTCTTTGCATCACCCGCTCTCTTCAGGATTGGCAGACGTGGGGGAACGCGTTCCCGGCTTGGTGTTCTCGCTTCTTGATGAGGCGTAGTTACTAGAATATATTAGTTTACTTTTTAGAGCCATTTTTCGCTCTTTTCTTGTTGCTTATCTGCCGAAGAAGCTGCCAAAAACCAGGTGCTATCGCCACTGCACATTTCTGTATCGATTTTCTTCGGGTGTTCCGCACGTTTTCACCTTTCTCGCCCCTTCGCCTAAGGATCATCAACTCCTGGGCAACGTCTCCGTTTGTATTAAATCCAGTAAACCACAAACAAGCTGCTGGGCCGTTTTCTGCCGGTGATAGCCACTGTGGGGAAGCAAGTCAGCAAGGCGACTGGACACTAGCGGAAGTTGCGGCTGCTTGCATACAATCCGTGCGTCACTAACATGAATTTTTAGCAACTATGGATATCCTTGCTACGCAATTTTGGAGCCCTTTCGCGTGAGTACATCCCTGCGGCAGTGTGCGCATGCTCGGCAGTGACTATCGCCCAGGCGCTTGGATTGGAGGCGTGGAATTTTGCCTGCAACCAAATTAAAAACTCACCGCTTCCATATTTAGACGTAGCTGAGGCCTGGAAAGCTTGCATTTCCCGGTGGTTGCCAATGGGGGCATGCCACCGAAGCGGAATCCACAAGGTGGCATGTGGTTTGCCGAGCTTGGTTCGGTCGATAGCGCTCGTTGCTGTAGCTGCAGCAGCAACAGCAGTAGTAACTGGAGCTGCAGAGATGACCAGTGTGGCTTCAAGCGGGGCAGCCGCACAATCGATTGTCATGCCTCAGAATGGAGATGTGCGTCTCCACCGCTCCACCCCATTGGATTTAGTTGCGAGACAGCCTTTGGACGGTTTCGAGCCCTCGGCGATCAGAAGGTTACAAAGGCAGAGGCGAAGAAGTCAGAACGTGGCTGTTAGCGCTGGTTTAGTGGCGGTTGTGTGTTTAGCAGTGGCGTTTGCCGTGTTTCAATGTGCGCGGAAGGCTCTGCTCCCCAGGTTGTTTGGATCGCCGGGTAAACGGGCTCTCTCCGATTCTGATTCTGACGAGCATTCGGTAGACGTGTGCATTGAAGAGGAGATCGATGAGAGTGATGGGAGTTCGGGGGGTGCAGAGGCAAGACCTACTGAGGTAGCAGGGGAAGCAACGGCTCTGGAGGCATTAGAAGAGTTGAGATCCCTCATAACTCTTGGCGTACAAACAGCGCCCCATGTACCTGCTGAGTCTAGAGGCGTTCTGGTTGTCTTGTTGTTGACAGTTTGCACACAGGAGTTGGCTTTGTATGGGGTTTACTCAACACCACAAATTGAGGTGGAGCGGCAGAGGGCGATTGATTTCGTCTTGCAGGAGGGAGCTCATGCTTTGGCACAACTAGACACCCTTCAGGCCTATTTTACAGTAAGACGAGGGAGGGATATGCTAGAACTCCTGCAACGATTTAGGGAGGCCCCAGCGAATGCGGACTCTGGCGGGCTGGCTGTGGAGGCAACAATCTCCGAGTATAGAATTAAACAGTGTAGCTATGCCCTACAGCAGCTGCAGCCGTGGGTGCAAAGGTTCACTTCGATCCCTATGCAAGTAGTCCGTGCAGCGCTCAAACTTGTTTCGTGTGTGCGACACTCTGGCAAGCGAAGACTAAAGCAGGACAAGGGTGCGAGTGCCTGGGTGGAGACTGTGCAAGCAGCGCATGGTTTCTTTGGGATTGCCGAACCAGCCTACAGGCGAAAGTTCTGTCGGCCCCCCAAGACATTAGCAGAGGAGATGGGCGAAGGTTCTCGGCGTTACCATCAATTTCGAACTCAGCTTGACAGCAGCGTGCAGCTCGCTTTCGCCCTTCAACAACCGGGCCAGCGCATGCTCGAACAGCCGCAGAAACGGGAACAGCAGCAACTGCAGGAGCTAGAACCGCCCCAACAACAGCATCCTGAGATACCTGGGGAGGGCGTAACGCCTTCGCACCCTTCCAGGCCCCCTTCTGGTGCTCGTCGACGATCGTCGTCAGCAACAACGTCTTCTGTGCTCAGACCACCAACGCTCCAATCAACTCAGTCTCCTCGTGCGGATTCGCACCGACATATTCCCACTGCCCATCCTGAGCGTTTGGAGCATCCTCCTTCTTGGTCCGCTCCAAGACGGAAGAAGACACTGCAAGAGACGAATGAGCAACAACAACCCTCACCTGCTTCTTCTACGCTAGATTCTGGTCTTCGAGCAGGTGCATCCGAGTTTATACACAGCCAACCAAAGCAAAGAGATGCGCAGCAGCAGAGAGGGCGTATGCTCCTCCTCCGACGTAGCCAGCAGCCTGTCCCTGTCCCTCTCCAAAATGTGGAGGGGGAAATTCCTTCGCAGCAATCGCCCCTCCCTTCTGCTCCCCCTTCTGGTGCTCGTCGACGATCGTCTTCTGCAACAACTTCCTCTTTGCTGAGACCACCACATCTCCAATCAACTCAGCCTCCTCGTACAGACACGCACCAACATACTCCCACTGCTCATCCTGAGCGCCGATTTCAGCCCCCTCCGTTGTCTGCTCCAGGTCGGCAGATGACGCCGCAAGCCGCGAAGGAGCAAGAGCAAACCTCGCTCGATTCTTCT
>NW_013569963.1:6698-10348 GCF_000499745.2 Eimeria mitis | reverse complement strand
GTGCGTTGATCCGAGACTGCCAAGAAAAGGCCTTTTGTGGGCTAGAGGCAAGGCAGCTGAGGGCTGAAATAGCATCAAAAATTGAGGAAGCTCGAAGCAAGCTGGTGACAGGTGAGACTCCGAAGGAACCAACAGATATTGTATCCTCCGATACTCTCGATGGAACTGAGGAGCACAAGACGGAGCGACACATTAAAAAAGCCACGGGAATCACCGTCCGCTTGGCTACGCGCGCTCCTACTGATGCGTTTGTCGCTATTGAAGCTCCCACGCAGCAGAAGAAGGAAAACAAACTGACAATATGCCCTCCTGAAGATGTCTTGAATGCGCTTGACGCCTTTGTTGCTCCTACTGCACTTTCCCGCACCAGCAAGGAAGCTACGGCAACTGCTAATGCGGTGGACTCCGACGAACGTATCAAGGTGGCCAAGAGGCTGCTGCAAGACATGAAGGACGAAAGTTTGAAGCTGATCGGGGCTGCTCCCGCGCTTGCTGAAGTACCAACAAATGTAATGCCGGCAACAACTAGTGCAACGCCTGCAGCAGTAGCAGAAGCAGCAACCGCGGAGCCAGACCCAGGTTGTGGAGACGTCACAGTCTCGTTGACAGGGGCAGAATGCAGCAGTCGGCAGAGCTGCAGAAGCAGCAGCCTTCTGCAGTTTGCATCAGCAACCAAAGTACAGCAAAAGCACGCTTTCTGCAAGGACCCGCCGGCAGCCGCTGTGCGCAGAGATCTCGTCACCAAGACGCGCTTTGCTCACCGCACGAAGCTCGTTTCTACTGCCGAATGCTCCGCCCCTCCATTCTTTTCTCTTAAATNCGCTTTGCTCACCGCACGAAGCTCGTTTCTACTGCCGAATGCTCCGCCCCTCCATTCTTTTCTCTTAAATCGTCTGCAGCAGCAGCAGCAACGGCAACCGGACACCCCGCAGCATCCGCAGAGCAACGGGCATTGACTGCTGCTGCAGGGGGGGAAACCGGAGAAACAACAACAGGAGCACCAGCACCAACATTCGACAGTGTTTGCTTGACTACGTCTGTGAGTGCTCTGCCTGCCGGTAGCAGGGTAAGGGATTGGGATGCATTTACATCTGTAGGACCTCCGCGGAAGCGGCGATCCTCCGCCGCATTTGTTAAGGCCGACGACACTGAGGCGGCAGCAGCATTTTCAAGCTTTGTCTTTGTCCCGGGAGACAAGGCACTCAGGGCCACCGTTAACAAACACTAATTGCTTGTTCAACGATTGTTTAGAGTTTTGCTCGGCAGCGTTTGACCTTCGGGGTGCTGCGCCCACTGCCGCATCGCGTCAGGCCCGACACAGACATTCTGGTGCCTATACGAAGCTCTCTGCTTTGTTCTAGGTGCAGCAAAACACGAGGGAGCAGCAGCAGCCATTCAGAAGACCTCTTTCTGCCGGATGTTGGCGCTATCCCGTTGTCTTCGTCTCTGTGTCTATCTCTGCCTCTCTCCGAATTTCCGTGCTTTTTGGGTTTAGAGATAAGGGTCGCCCTCTTGGTGCTGGGGCATATCAAGCCCTTTTCTCGTTACGCCTCTTTTGCTCCCGATCTGTTGGCCTTCTTGCTGATGGCGTCGAGCCGTTAGTAGTGGTCGCAGCATAGGCAGNTTTTGCTCCCGATCTGTTGGCCTTCTTGCTGATGGCGTCGAGCCGTTAGTAGTGGTCGCAGCATAGGCAGATGCTTCTTGTTGGCGCCCTAAACGGGAAGGAAAATACACGAAATATTTATGAAATAGAACTTCACAGTCCCCTGTCTCCAGAGACGTGTGGCATCTAGCACTCCTTATGAGGAGCAGCAGTAGGGCACTTTGCTGCTCGATGGTATATCGTTGCTGCGACAAAAACGGCAACTGGGCAGACTCCCCTTAACCAGCCATCTCATATTCTTGGAGGTGGCTTGTACGGGCATACAGAGTACTATCACCTGCGGCGGCAACCGTGCGCTTCGGCTGCTCTACCCATGGCAGATATGCTCTCCACAGAATGTTACCCTTGAAACGTGCTATCGCGCTCCCTTCCCTGTACAGCTATGTCTGCTTGGGCCAGACCCCGTATTCATAAAAGGCCACCGGGAGTATTAGTACACACAAGTTAATTGACTTGTTGTGCTTCTAAGCACTTCTCACGACGGGCCCCGTCTTCACGTCGCATACGTGAGCATTGATGCACAGAGTCTACAAATGAAATTGCGGTAGGTCCTTGTAATCTCAGACTCTGTACCGCAAATATGGATCCGCTCGTCTGGCCACGTCGCCATAATGCTTCAGACGGACATCACCAAAGCAGGAGTAATATTGATTGCTCCCATATGCTGTCCACGTTCGCTCCAGAGGTGGAAAACCCTAAAGAGTTGATTATTTACAAGCGTAACGAGCAATGTTCTGCTTCTGTAGGCCACGGAGTCTCCGACCAAAAGCAAGCACGTATCCATACATCTAGCCATCCAGCCCTCGCCGATTAGCCCCAAGAGGCTGTGATTACCCTGTCGCTGCAGTCCAGTAACTGCATCGACAGGCTAACCACAGCCTCTTGGGACTAATTGAGCGGCAAGGGCATGGAAACGCCCTCTAATTTGTGAGTATGGGTATGGAAGGGTGTTGTGTGCAACTTGCTCAGGGTGTTATGGGATCTGTAGAACCACGTACGCTATGTCTGATGGTGGATAGACTGGTCAACCGTGGGAACAGTCTAGTCGTATCCTCCCATCGAGCATTCACCGTGATGTTGTTGGGGGACTTGAAGTCCACGGACATGCTCTAGCTCCTGGTCGTTTTCCACCCCAGCATGAGACTGTGCTCGAACGCGCTAGTTGACAGTTAAACTTGCCTTTGTAGCCGTTAAACTTGCCTTTGTAGCCGTTAAGCTGCTCGCCGGCGATATTAGTTTTGAATAGGCAAGGAGCGGCTGCAGGTGGGAATGAAGCGGCCGGCCGCATTCGGAGTGAGCTCTGTGCCGTGCACTGAGCATCTAGCTAGTGGGCCAGGCGTTAGCGACCTCCTATTATTTTTTAGATCTGAGAACTGTCAACTGTGGCCATCTCTGCTGTTCTGTGGAGGGTAAGTGGGACTGATCCCCCGAAGGAACAGTAACAAAAAAACAGTCTTCCTGGGACAATCACCGCGGTGCCCCTGCCTATCTCAGTTACTGCAGTGGTTCTGCACTGCGCTGGAGCATCCAAGATCTTTCCCTCTTGGGACACTAGTTTCGCTTCTCAGTATAGACGATGCGAAGCTGTCGGCAGCGCTGAGTTGTGCACTATCTCATTGCGTCTCGTAAGCATCACTAGTGTTTTATGGAGGCCGCAGGACCGCACTAGGCGGACAAACGGCATTTCTACGAGTACGTCGTGGCGAACTGGTCCTACGTAGAAGCACCGTGTCAGCGCAATCTGACTTGTTTCGGAAACGAGCCAGCAGTTTATATCCATGGCTTCTCCGGTTCCCCTGATCTCTTTTCCACCGTCGAACCCTAGTCTCAGGGAATGCTCCAGCGAGTAGCCGGTAAGCTGCACCTCTTCACCGTAGATTCATATACCAAATCGACTTCACGGCCTGTGTCAAATAGCGATCGCAACTCCTGTCCATTAGTACAAACTTCGATAAGCGGCAGTCCCATATTTTGGCCCCGTCATTGG
>NW_013569963.1:5698-6650 GCF_000499745.2 Eimeria mitis | reverse complement strand
CTAGTTGCTCTGCGTGTTGCCCTAGCGGCACTGTTCAAAGGCTTGCTTCTCCGATTCCGTAGCTCTTCTACGTCTGCATCATTGACGTATGTGACCTTGTGCATTCGAAAAGAGAAGGATCCGCCGCTCGGAATTACCCGGCTGCTGCCGGTTACCCATTCCTACCCCCTTTCGATAGGAGCTGGCATTCTCAACCCCAATTGCCACTGCCCCTTTATCTTGGTCATTTTCAAACCCGTTTTTCCCTTTGCGCTGCGGTGGTGGAAGTGGCGTTTTTTGTCTTTGAGGCGTAATTACTCCATCATCTCGGCGGGTTCAACAATTTCACCCTCTAGTCCCTACTTCCCGGCCGATACGGTAACCGATTACAATTCTCATAGGCATAACCTTGCTATGAATTTTCGATGCAGAAGATATGAGTCAATAATTGGACTTCTGTTATTCGTACTTCTCGATTGTGAGCTTTGCCAGCAGGACACCCTGTTCAGGTTCCCTGCGCCCTGCCACTGCCCTTTCCCCTGCCGGCGGGGGATACAGCCCACATCGCGGCGCTTGGCAGAAGACCTCCTTAGTCAGGATAGCCCACATGCATTATAAAGGGAAGTTGTGCGTTCTCTTCAAATGAACGAGGTGTCAGCAGCACTTGCTATTGGTGCTATGGGCACCTGCTTTGTTAGGAAGTATAATAAGTGCGGCATTCGGGCACGCTTTGAAGGCGCAAGATTATTTTGAGAAGCAAGAGATTCCTGCACTGCATCGGCACCGCCGCCTATACTTCATCATATTCGAACTGGGGGAAGGGGCTGAGGCACTTCAGGACGCGTCTTCGGTGTACTTCCGGCTGGATGGGCTGCGGTTGCTACTACGTTTTAATGTGAGTAGGTTCTCAGTGGCTTGGTGCCATTCCAGAAGGTTCCAGTTCCTGCTAATAGAGAAAACCAATGAATTTGTT
>NW_013569963.1:3937-5598 GCF_000499745.2 Eimeria mitis | reverse complement strand
CGTTCGGGTTAGAGTTCAAGCTTCAGCGTAACGCCCAAACCACGGGTTTTATTATCTGGTAAACTGAATCCTGGACGAACAGCCGCGTACCCCTATAAACCCAAGTCGTAGACTATAGAACACGGAAGATCCTAAAATCCTAAGCAACCTGGAAAGCCTGACAGTCTGAAACCTGAATTGTGGCCCATAGTCCTTGCATCCTCAACACTAGCCGACAAACTCATTACTTGAAAACTCCCAACCCCAATCCTTAAGGGGTGTTTTAAGCATGGAAAAAATAGAACGCTTAGTACAATGGTGCTGGCCAAGGATGGGACGGGGTTTGTTTGACTGCGGGTCCTGCAAGCAAAGTATGAATTTATTTACAGGGCGAAAATTTGGACTGCACCCTGAATAAGTCAGCTTCCGATGTGGCGAATCATGTATGAACACGTATATTTTCTAGTCTGAAGGGACAAGACATACTTACTGCCAGGTGGAGATCACCACCGTTCGTCACAAGACAAAGAAATAGGGTTTATCCACGCCTTACATTTTCTATGCAATTTGACGCCTTCACAGCAGCATCAGATGTCTGATTTCTGCCCCCGTAAACAGGCTTTCTGTAGGTGCACTGCACATGCGAGCCACCCGCAGTTATTGAGTAAAGGCTTTCGGAGCGATCACATCAAAACCGCCAGCGCTGCGTGAAAATCGTGCTTCCAATATGAACTGCCGAGGAAACTAAACTACATCTGCACATCATTTTGCCGACCAAGAGCCCTCTCCCAATGCACGTGTGGAATATCTACTGTTCGCCTAGCTGGAGTGCGCATTCAACATCTTGGCCTGTCGCGTAGTGCGCAGCTGATACGGCTCACGGTTCGCGCAGCTTAATTGCAACGTATGAGCGTTACGCCTCGTCGACTCGCTTCAGAGCGCTCACTTCGCACCTGTGCAGCTGCGTGCTGGGAAAACATTAATTCAACGCTTGGTTGGGGGCGGAAAAGAACTGATATTCGTCAGCCCGGTGGGACCAAAGCAGGGCATCCACATTGCTAGAACGCGAGTGCATTGCATTTGGGATTATTCCGCCGTCAGGAACGCTTCAGGGGCAGCGCCTAATACCAGCGCCAAGGTGAGAAACAGGAGAAAGTGCCGCATAGGAGCAAACCATCTACTGACGAGAATGCAAGCGCAGCGACTGCGGCGCTAAAGTCAAACCCTCACACGCTTGAACATTTCTCGTCCTACTCGTGTCCCGCAGCCATTTCAGAGATGGTTGTGAAAACCACGATTTACGGAAGCAGGTATAGCAGCAGGACAACGCAATGTTTCGCATTGCCCGGGCGACACCCCGAACCACAAAGCGCTAGTGCCCACGTTATTCTTTGCCTCAAGACGTTCTCGCCAGTTGGACACTTACCCCACCTGATCCTGTAAACCCCGACGAAACGCTGGCGCATTTAATGCGCAATATCGAACGTCGCTTTCAGAGAGAGGGTGATGCAGCCTTAAATTTGCACGTGTTCGCGAAGCGTTTATCGCGCGAGCGTATTTGTCCACAGAATCGCAGCAGTAGAGGACTCAGTGTCATGTCAATGCACGCTTGATTCATTTGTACGCGTTTCCATACGTCCACGGGCCACGCTGGTCGCACGTAACCTGCTTGCGCATTCAGG
>NW_013569963.1:1030-3854 GCF_000499745.2 Eimeria mitis | reverse complement strand
AGAGTGGCGTTAGGAAGTGTCTTTCTGGAGACACTGAAGTACACACCTGTGTCTCCGTGGGTCACGCGGTAAGCTTTTGTCCAGCCACTAGGTGACTATATTCGCAATACCACTGGGACATATCCTCTCTTGGGATGTAACCACCCGCCCGATTCTCCCCCTTTGCTCACCCAAGCATATGCTCTGGGGTGCATCTGGCCGTTCGCCTGCAGGTTAAATGACGCCTGCAGTCTGGTGAGCTAACGTATCGACACGCCCCTATGACGTATGCAGAACAGAACCTGTGTGTTTGGGCCGGCAGCAGCTGCTAACCACAGCGCTCTGGCTGACAAGCCCTTCCGTACCAGCTGAAGATGATGACATGCGCAGTGCGGAATGTTTGGCTCTTGCATGATGGGATTTCGAACGCTGTCAAGAGAACGTATGAAACTGCAAAACAAGCGTGGAATCTTCTAAGAGCTCACACAGCCTCTAAGTACACGCCATTGAAGTCTGAACGAGCGAAGCATTTTGCTTTCAAGTGTACACATATTGCTTGGCGCGTCCATCGTATAAGTGATGCTCTGATGGTTTTCCATCCGCGTTCTACGTATTTTATTGATTCACCAGTGGAAACAGCGTAGCAGCACGGCGAGATGCCGATAATTGCAATAAACTGGCCGCGCCCTGTGAAGTTCGCCATCGGCCCGCTACGTGCCTGATAAGCTACAAGACGGTTGGCTCTGTTCACTTACATCCTGGTAACTCCGCGTCTCGTTAAGGTTGGTTTTAGTCACGACCAGTCCTCCACCTCAAAATGACGTTGCCCGGGAAGTGAAATTGTACCCGTCAGACTAGGGTTCCGTTTCACGCGCTGCACTGCCAACGCTGGCACTTAATGTTGTACACATAGGTATTTCCGGGGATGCCGGCAGTCACTGCTCCTAACGAAGAATCCTAATCGCTAAAAGCCATGTACACTATTGTAGCAGAGTATATCTGCTTATTATAGGGCTCTCTGCAATCAACTTTGCAGCAACTGTAGTCAGCCTTCAATATGCATGCCCATGTTGGAAGTCAGGAATGGCGCGCTCTACCGTTGTTCCAGCCCATGCATAGAACACGATCGTTGCTTGCTGCAGTTGTTCAATAGCCCCCACGTTCGACAAGGGTTATAAACAAGCAGTATAGGGGAGGATCCCTAGAATGCGGGAAAAGTTCCCTACCCTTTGTAGGTGGCCTATTTCCACGGAAGCAGGCACGAGCGCTACCGGGTTCGACTGTACCGGCACATCCAGTCGCTGACTAATTTGCCTCCCTAGTTACCACAACTTAATTTGTAGAAACATCTACCGAATCGTGACACGCGACAGTCACAATTCGTGACTGAATGTTGGAAAACGCCCACGTAGCCTCATTCACTAACTCGCTTTAGCGCAAACACATTTTCAAAAGAGCGAACATGAGAACTTGCTAGACAGAAGCCTGCCCATGGAGCCAGAGACATAGCCTGTGCACCGCTGCGTTAAAATATGTCACCTCTACACCTCTGATGCTCTGCTCTGCCATGGCAAGGAGATGCATGACTCGGAGAGCAATCCCTCTATCCTCTAAACCGCAAGCTAATGCATTGGGCAAAACAAGAGGCTTTTTTGGCATGCTATGCTCTGTATACACGAACGGTTAGTGTTCGATTGATATTTTTGTAGAGAAACATATACCAGCGGACCCTGAAAAAAGATGGCACCTTGTTGTTCACGATATTCTTGGTTCCTCGTTTGTATCATCCAAATAGTTCCCTAAATGGTCATACTGCCATCTAAGTGCGAACGCTCTAGACGTGTTTACAATAATAAATGCATTTTGTTGGCTTTGTCACGTCGAGCGTTCAAAATGTTCGGTTGGATGTTGGTCGGAAGGAACAGTGGATGCGTGCACTCTGATGGTAGCATATATAGTGTCCGGCCAACGCGGTCTGACGGTTCTGAACGCATGCACTCTATCGTCACTATACAGTGCACGTGGCGATGCCAAAACACAAATCTTTTGCTTCTCTAGCCAAAGGAAGTCGTGGGGCATGGTGAAGTCAAGGTAACACTCTCGTGATGCCGAAGAGGGTCATGCAACCAAGTCCAGAACATCCCTTAAGCCTGTGGACTTTCGAGTCGATTTCCGCATCCCGAAAATATTGCCACAATGCACAGCGGCCAATGGGAAGCAAACTGAATGACTTGACGCCATCGTATCTGGCTGAAGTAGAGATTGCTTACTAGCATCCATCGCACTTGCAGCGACGCACTCACTATGGCGACCAAAACGACGACAGACTAAACAGATGTTTCTCATTCGATAGGCTTGTAGGTGCGGCGCCAAGCAGACGATGTGAAAAGAAGACGACTCGCCACTCACCCTTAGTCAAAACAGATACAGAGGCCTTGTACCATAGTGTACCTGCACAGAAATTTTGGGTCGTCGAAAAACAACAAGTCTGCATCCGGCACTCCTTGCGTCACGGTTGACGCCGACTCCAGATGCCAACTGACAACCAAATCCACTGGCGGATCTTCCGGTGGCAAAGTGCCTTCGTTGCAAGCCGCGAGTCAACCTAAGCTACACGTACTTTCTGAGGAAAAGCATCGCACACAACCTCATGCGTTGGACACGCCCCTGCCTCTTGCCGGGTGCAAAAGACCCTGAGACGCATCCCATGGGCATAAAACAGAAGATGAAAATCTCAGGATATATGATATTCGCTGCTGCGCAGAGATCACGCCTTTCGCTGCAGTCTAAACAGCTAAATGGCATCAGGCAGATTGCATTCAGGACTGCTGGCCAGTTACTCTTC
>NW_013569963.1:424-935 GCF_000499745.2 Eimeria mitis | reverse complement strand
TGTCAGTGGGGCCAGGTACTGCAGGCATCATATGGCGCAAACTGCAATGCCTCATGCGCCTGCGCAGTCACGTGGGTAGCGTACGACAGTTTCGGATCAAGCCATCTCAGCATAACAGCCATAATCATCGAGCATTTCACGATGGACTATCTGTGCTCTAACCCGTTGTGAGAGGCGCCTCACAGGTCACTGTACCCACATGCGGACCCGCATTCCTTCTACATGGAGCTGAGACTGCCTACAAGACGCACGACCCACGAGAACCAGGTTTCGGTGATTCTCCTCAAACAAAACCACGCTCAGGCCGTGTTCCTGAGCGGCTGCGGTGCGTCGACGAGACCCTGGGACATAGCCGCTCAAGCACAGGCCACCATCCGCAAAATGCGGCATACGCGTCAGCGCCCCTATACATACAGTCGCAAGTCTACGAACGCCTTGGCAGTCACGCACCGCTGCTGTTATCCAAGAGGGCCACACAAAACCGTCGCCGGATACATATGTAGGGAAAGAA
>NW_013569963.1:0-121 GCF_000499745.2 Eimeria mitis | reverse complement strand
CTCAGCAACCAAGGTTGCTGACTGCTACTCTGCAAGTGCAGGCCACCATCTTTTTTTTTTTTTTTTTTTTTCAGCGCCCCTATACATGCAGTCGCACCCAAGTCTACCGACGCCTTGGCAG
>NW_013569962.1:9254-10046 GCF_000499745.2 Eimeria mitis | reverse complement strand
CTCCTCCTCCTGCTCCTGCTGCTGCTGCTGCTGCTGCTGCAGCAGCATCTGCTGCTGCTGCTGCTGCTGCTGCCTCAGCAAGAGACAAAATATAAACTTCTCCCCCGAAGGAAGCAACCAACAAAATAAAGGGAGAGACAGGATGAGGCCGCAGCAAGGAGACAGCTCTCCTCAGCTGTCGATGCAGCGCAGCAGCAACACGCCGACCAGATAAAACACTAAACACAGAAACCCCACAGTCTAGGGGGAGACAAAACTCAGGGGGTTGTTGAGGGGGGGGCCCCCGACGAAGGGTACATACTTTGTCGGCTATACATAAGAGAGAATCATCCGCGTTGAAACATACACCACATACACCATATTCTAGTGCTGCTGTGCTGCTGCATCCTGCTGCTGCTGCTGCTGCTGCTGCTGCTGCTGCTGCTGAGGAGGAGGAGGAAGAGGAAGAGGAGAGCGGGGCGGGGGATGGGCCTGATGCTGCTGCTGCTGCTGCTGCTGATGATGATGTATCAGTGCTGCAGCAGCCTGCTGCTGAGTCACAGCAGCAGCAGCAGGAGCAGCAACAGCTGCTGCTGCTGTTGCTGTTGTTGTTGCTGCTGCAGTGGGGGTGGCTGTGCTGTAAGGAGCAGCAGCAAGACTGGCATCCAGAAGTAGCAGCAGCTGCTGCAGCAGCAGCAGCAGCAGCAGCAGCAGGCAGGCGAGAGGTGCTGCAGCTGTCTGTTGCCTCGCTGTCTGTCTCCTCAGATGAGAGATGAGATGTACCTACATAAATTAAAAAAACAAAAAGGAGAC
>NW_013569962.1:8920-9154 GCF_000499745.2 Eimeria mitis | reverse complement strand
ATATATATATATATATATATATATATATATATATATATATATATATATATATATATATATGTAGATGTATATAGATATAGATATATAATTAATATATATATATATTATATATATGATTTATATAAATAAAAAGGAGACAGTTTGTTCATGCATAGAAGCAAGAAGGAGACAGTTTGGTTGTTTATATAAATAAAATGGAGACAGCAAGAAGGAGACAGTTTACTAATACATATA
>NW_013569962.1:8433-8875 GCF_000499745.2 Eimeria mitis | reverse complement strand
AAAAAAAAAAAAAAAAAAAAAAAAAAAAAAAAAAAAAAAAGGAGACAAACAAACGGAGACAAGAAGAGACAGTGCATATACAACTGCAGCAACAACAGATACAACTTTATTTCTATTTATATGTTTATTTATTTATTTATTTATTTTATTTTATTTTATTTATTTATTTATTTTTTTTATTTTGTATTTATTTATTTATCTTATTTTATTTATTTATTTATTTATAGGTAGTGTATTGAGCTGCCTATACAGTGCAGCGGGGAAGGGAGAATTGCTGCACCTCTGTGTCTCCTTCTGCTGCTGCTGCTGCTGCTGCTGCTGCTGCTGCTGCTGTTGCTGCTGCTGCTGCAGCTGCTGCTGCTGCAGCTGGTTCTTCTTAGATTTGTTTTTGTATAAAACCCCTTCATCAGTCTCTCCCTAATAAGCGTCACCAGCTCTATTC
>NW_013569962.1:6888-7423 GCF_000499745.2 Eimeria mitis | reverse complement strand
AGCATGAGCAGCAGCAGCAGCATGAGCAGCAGCAGCAGCAGCAGCATGAGCAGCAGCAGCAGCAGCAGCATGAGCAGCAGCAGCAGCAGCAGCAGCAGCAGCAGCAGCAAGAGACGGACCTGATAGGTCTGCGAATACAGGTAAGAGTTGGGGTGTACAGGCAGCTTTGAGTTTTTCTACTTCTGCTGCTGATGGTATAGAGAAGAGAAGTGTTTTACTTTTTTTTTTATATTTTTTTTTGTGGTGGTGATGTTGCTGCTGCTGCTGCTGCTGCTGCTGCTGCTGCTGCTGCTGCTGCTGTATATGTGTAAAAAGTGTGGGGTTGTGGGGTGTGTTGGGATCGATCCCCACTGTCTCCTCCTCCTCTGACTCTGCTGCTGATGAATCCTCATCTAACCCCAACGCAACTAAACTTTCGCAGCAAGAGCCAGACGGGGCCTAATAAAAATAAATAAATAAATAAATAAATAAATAAATAAATAAATAAAATGTTTAATTAAATAAAGTTAATTGTTTTATTTAATTTATTGTTTTC
>NW_013569962.1:2814-4623 GCF_000499745.2 Eimeria mitis | reverse complement strand
ATATATATATATATATATATATATATATATATATATATATATATATGTGTGTGTGTGTGTATGTGTGTGTGTGTGTGTGTATATACTTTTGTTTATTTGTTTATTTTGTTTGTTTGTTTGCTTATTTGTTTTATTTGTTTGTTTGTTTGTTTATTTAATTTATTTATTTATTTTTGTTTTTTGGGTTTATTTTGTCTATTAATAAAATAAAAATAAATATAATTATTATAAAGGTTTATATAAACAGAAAAGGAGACAGGTAGCAGCAAGAGGAGACAGAAGAAGAGACAGAAAACAACAAAAGGAGACAACCAGAAAAAAAGGAGACAAAAAGGAGACAAAAAGAAAACAAAAAAAGATATGGAAATAAAAAATAAAATAAAACAAAAAAGGAGAAAAAGGAGACAAAAAAGGAGACAAAAAAGGAGACAAAAAAGGGGACAAAAAAGGAGACAAAAAAGGAGACAGAAAGGAGACAAGAGCCCCTAGACTATCTCTCTCTTTCTTTCTTTCTTTCTTCTTTCTCTCTATGCATATACATATCCATATAAAGACAAAGACAAAGACAAAGACAAAGACAAAAAAAAAGACAAAGATAAATACAAAGACAAAGATAAATATAAATATAAAGACAAAGACAAGGAAAAATATAAAGACAAAGACAAAGACAAAGAAAAATATAAATATAAATATAAAGACAAAGACAAAGAAAAATATAAATATAGATTACCAGTATGTATGAATCGTATAAGGTAGACAGGAGAGGGGTCCGCGAGTATATGCTGTGTGTGGGGTGCAGCAGCAAGGGCTGTGTCTCTTGCTGCTGCATCTGCTGCTGCAGTATCTGCTGCTGCTGCTGCTGCTGCTGCTGCTGCTGTATCTCGTGCTGCTGTCTCCGTTTCTTCTCTCTCCTGGTGACCCCACACATTTATTTGTCTTACAAAATTCACAGCAGCACTAAGCCAAAGAGAAGCAGGAAAAGCTGCTGCTGCTGCTGCTGTTGCTGCTGCTGCTGATGATGTTGCTGCTGCTGCTGCTGCTGCTGTTGCTGCTGCTGCTGCTGCTGCTGCTGCTGATGAGGGGGATGGGGGTGAAGAGGGGGATGCTAGTATAGATGACTCTATAGATACACCGGATGCTGCTGCTGTTGCTGTTGCTGCTGCTGCTGCTGCTGCTGCTGCTGCTGATGGGCTCATGCATGCTGCATCTAAACCCCAGCTGGTTGCTCGTGCTGCTGCTGCTGCTGCTGCTGCTGCTGCTGCTCCCCCCCCGCAGCTGTACATACACTCCGTCTTGCGGCGCTTATCCCGCAACGCCAGCAGCAGGTTGCGGGGGCAGCCAACAGCAGACATTCTGCTGCTGCTGCTGCTGCTGCTGCCTGCTGCTGCAGCACACAACCCCACCCATGAAACACCCCCCTCTTCCCCTTCAGGCAGCAGCATACTGCTGCTGCTGCTGCTGCTGCTGTTGCTGCTGCTGCTCATACTGTGGTTGTGGATGTGGCAGTGTGTGTTGCTGCTGCTGCTGCAGCAGCAACGAACTCCGCCAGCAGCCTGCATGCACTTGCTGCTGCTGCTGCTGCTGCTGCTGCTGCTGCTGCTGTTTGTGTTTGCTGTTGTTTCTGCTGCAGCAGCAGCCTCCTCCAGCTGCAGCAGCAGCGGCCTCTTCTGCTGCAGCTGCTGCAGCAGGAAAGAACGGGGGGCCCTCGGGGTGCGCATGCATTGCTGCTGCAGCTGCTGCAGTGAGGGGGGGAAGGATACACCCCATGCTGTTTGCTGCTGCAGCAGCAGCAGCAGCTGCAGCACGAAC
>NW_013569961.1:10996-11257 GCF_000499745.2 Eimeria mitis | reverse complement strand
GTTGCTGCTGCATTCCGGGTTTTGCTGCTGCTGCCCCTGATACCTCCATGTTTGCTGCTGCTGCTGCTGCTATTGCTGCTGCTGCTGTTGCTGCTGCTGTTAGGAGACAACCACATTGCTGCTGTGTCTCTTGCTGCTCTGAGAGCAGCAGCAGCAGCAGCAGCAGCAAAACGAACAGCTAGGGGGGAGGTCCCTTCCCCCGTATACAAAACAGATATACATGCAGTCCTTATGATGTATGCTGCAGCTGCTGCTGTTGCT
>NW_013569961.1:10676-10935 GCF_000499745.2 Eimeria mitis | reverse complement strand
GCTGCTGCTGCTTTTGCTGCTGCTGCTGCTTTTGCTGCTGCTGCTGCTTTTGTTGCTGCTGCTGCTTTTGCTGCTGCTTTTGCTGCTGCGGCTGCTGCTCCTGCCGCTATTGCTGCTTTTGCCGGTGAACAGTGGTCAGGGCCTTGCTGCAGCTGTTGTTGTTGCTGCTGCTGCTGCTGCTGCTGCTGTGCTGCAGTGGAGGCCCCTCTGCTGCAGGTGGGGTGGATAGACAGGCAGCGGGGGGCCCTGGGGCTGCGGC
>NW_013569961.1:7669-10576 GCF_000499745.2 Eimeria mitis | reverse complement strand
CCGCGGCGCGCTGCGTGAGCTGCTGCAGCAGCTGCAGGAGCCAACGGAACAGCAGCAGCAGCAGCAGCAGCAGCAGCAGGCATCTGCAGCAGCAGCAGCAGCAGGAGACAAACCAACAGGTCTCAGGAGGAGGGGGCCCCCCTCCTTGGGGGCCCCCCAGCAGCGGCGCCGCTCGTCTAGTATCAGCAGCGAGCAGCAGCAGCAGCAGCAGAAGCAGCAGAAGCAGCAGCAGCGGCAGCAGCAGGAGCAGCAGCTGCTGCTGCTTGCTGCTGGGGCGGATCCGCTGCTGTCTCTTCACTGTCTCCCCCTGAAGGAGACACAGGATACACCGCGTTTTACTTTCTTTGCTGTTTCTGCTGCTGCTGCTGCAGGCAAGCTTGCTGCTGCTGCTGCTGTTGCTGCTAGGGGGGCCTTCAGCTTCCTTAGAAACAGTCCTAGGCAGCAGCAGCAGCAGCAGCAGCAGCAGCAGCAGCAGCAGCAGCAGGATTCTGTAAGCCCCAGCGATGTGGAGGAACCCCCGATAAGTGCGTTTTAACTGTGGTTGCTGCTGCTTTTGCTGCTGCTGCTGCTGTTGCTGCTGCTGCTGCCTTTGCTGCTGCTGCTGCTTTTGCTGCTGCTTTTGCTGCTGCTTTTGCTGCTGCTTTTGCTGCTGCGGCTGCTGCTGCTGCCGCTATTGCTGCTTTTGCCGGTCGACAGTGGTCAGGGCCTTGCTGCAGCTGTTGTTGTTGTTGTTGTTGTTGCTGCTGCTGCTGCTGCTGCTGCTGCGCTGCAGTGGAGGCCCCTCTGCTGCAGGTGGGGTGGATAGACAGGCAGCGGGGGGCCCTGGGGCTGCGGCTGTGCCCCTGGGACCCAACAGTTGCTGCTCTGAGCGACTCGCTAGGCAGAGTGAGTGCTGCTGCTGCTGCTGCTGCTGCTGCTGCTGCTGCGGCTGCTGCTGCTGCTGCTGGTGGTTTTGATGCGGTCGCCGCTGCTGACGGTTGTGGTTGGGGGGTGGTGCTGCTGCTGGTTTTGTTGGTCGTGCTGCTGCTGAGCTGTTGTTGCTGCTGCAGCTGCTGCTGTTTATTTTGGATGCTGTTGCTGCTGCAGTGATTGCTGCTGCTGCTGTTGGTGCTGCTTTTGCTGCTGTTCTTGCTGCGTTGCTGCTGCTGCTGCAGCTGTTGTGCTGGGCTTCTGCTGCTGCTATAGTGTTTTTGTAGCGAGCTGGATTCGGTGCTGCAGCAGCTGCAGCAGCTGCAGCAGCAGCAGCAGGAGCATCTGCAGCAGCAGCAGCAGCAGCAGCAGGAGAGGAATGTATATTCATGTATATAAGTGTGTATATATACTGTCTCCTTTTGCTGCTGCTGCTGTCTATCAGGTGAGCGTTCTCTGTGTCTCCTCTCTGCTGCCGCTGTGGCTGCTGAAGGCCTACCGCAAGGCCTTTCTCGTGTGGCTGCAAAAGCCCCAGCTGGGGTGTATAGGCACCTCTGCTGCTGCACTGCATGCAGCGCATGCAACGCATGCACCGCATGCAGCGCATGCAGCGCATGCGCACCCACAAACACACAGCCCCACAGGGGGCCTCCTCGTCTTCGCTCCCAAACGAGGTACACACACACACACACACCACTCCAAAGACACCCGGAGGGCCCCCAGGGGCCCCCAGAGTCCGTAGGGGCCCCCAGGGGTCTCAGGGGCCCCCAGGGGTCTCAGGGGCCCCCAGGGGTCCGACGGGCCCCCAGGGGTCCCCGGGGCCCCCAGGGGTCTCAGGGGCCCCCAGGGGTCTCAGGGGCCCCCAAGGGTCCCAGGGGCCCCCAAGGGTCCCAGGGGCCCCCAGGGGTCCCAGGGGCCCCCAGGGGTCTCAGGGGCCCCCCGGGGTTCCAGGGGCCCCCAGGGGACACAGGGGCCCCCTGGGGGCCCCTAAGAAACTAGTATGGGGGCCCCCCAGGGGGCCCTTATGAACCCACTAGGGGGGGGCCCAGGGGGCCCCTGAGAAGCCATCAGAGGGGCCTCTGCGGGGGGCCCTAGACAACCACTAGGGGGGCCCCCAGGGGGCCCCTAGGAAGGTCTTAGGGGGGCCCCTAGGGTATATACACAAGCCTGTAGTGCAGCTGTCGTGTCTGCTGCTTCTACATAGGCAGGAGCAGCAAATGAGGTGGCTCTGCTGCTGCTGTTGCTGCTGCTGCTGCAGCAGATTGGGGCGTTATTGCCGTTGCTGATACATATTGGTGTGCTGTTTCTGCTGCTGCTGCTGCTGCTGCTTCTGCTGCTGCTGCTGCTGCTGCTGCTGCTGCTGCTGTGTCATTAGGTATATTGGAGCTGTTCAGTGGGGCTTCGCAGGAGCGGCTGGCTGTTGCGCTGCATATACACCCCGAGGCTCTGCTGCTTGCATGCGGTGCTGCTGCAGCAGGTTGCTGCTGCTGCTGCTGCTGCTGCCAGCGCAGCCGCAGCTTTTGCTTCCTGCTAGACAGACAGGGACTTGCTCTGGTTCAGTGGCCCCCAGGCTTGTAGGCCACCACTCCTTGTCTAGGGTTTAGGGTTTAGGGTTTAGGGTTTAGGGTTTAGTACTGGGGCTGGAGGGTTTAGTGCATGCAGAGCTAGGCGTGTCTAGATAGCACTCAGGTCCCCTTCTCTATCTATTTCTCTAGGGTTTAGGGTTTAGGGTTTAGGGTTTAGGGTTTAGGGTTTGTGAGCTCGTGACTAAGTTACAGCCATAGTGTTTAGGGTTTAGGGTTTAGGGTTTATAGATTCTCTCTAAGCCTTTTTCTTTTTTCTTTTTTTATTTTCTTTTTATATAAACAAAACATAATCATATAACAACCAAAACCCTTACAAACCATCTACACCTAAGCACCCANCGGCGGGCACGCTGCTGCGGCAGTAGCAGCGATAGTATAACCAACGACAGCAACAGCAGCAGCAGCAGCAACA
>NW_013569961.1:3080-3476 GCF_000499745.2 Eimeria mitis | reverse complement strand
GCTGCTGCTGCTGCTGCTGCTGCTGCTGCTGCTGCTGCTGCTGTTGTTGTTGTTGTTGTTGTTGTTGCTGTTGATGGTGCAGAGAACGATTTTGCTGCAGAGACGATGTTGTGCTGCTGCTGCTGCTGCTGCTGCTGCTGCTGTTGCAGCCTTGCGTGGATCCTTTGTGGCTGCTGTTGCTGCTGCTGCTACTACTACTACTACTGCTGCTGCTACTACTACTACTGCTGCTGCTGCTGCTGCTGCTGCTGCAGGATGCACTCGCACTGTACTGCAGCTTCGAGCTGCCGAGCCGGGCGGAGCTGTCTGTCTTCAGCTGCTTTGTTGAGGACCAGCAGCAACGGAGACAGTGGCTCAGCTTGACCACAGACCCCACAGTAACAAACCACTCCTTTC
>NW_013569961.1:2356-2980 GCF_000499745.2 Eimeria mitis | reverse complement strand
ACTACTACTACTACTACTACTACTGCTGCTGCTGCTGCTGCTGCTGCTGCTGCTGCTGCTGCTGCTGCAGGATGCACTGGCACTGTACTGCAGCTTCGAGCTGCCGAGCCGGGCGGAGCTGTCTGTCTTTAGCTGCTTTGTTGAGGACCAGCAGCAACGGAGACAGTGGCTCAGCTTGACCACAGACCCCAAGGTAACAAACCACCCTTTTCTAGGGTTTAGGGTTTAGGGTTTAGGGTTTGGGGTTTTAGGGTTTAGGGTTTAGGGTTTGGGGTTTATGTGTCACCGGCTTATACGCGAAGGTTTTACCCCTTTTATGTTGCTGCAGCAGAAGCAACAGCAGGAGCAGCAGCACCAGCTGCTGCTGCTGCTGCTGCTGCTGCTGCTGCAGCTGATAGTTTTGTGCTGCTGTTTGTTTGCTGCTGTTTGCTGCAGAAAGGAGACACTTTTGCTGCTGCAGTGAGGGGACAGGGCTGGTGTCTCCGCGGGCTGCTGGCTGCGCTGCTGCCTTCAATAAACCTAGCAGCAGCAGACTTGGGCTTGCTGCTGCTGCTGCTCTCGCGGCACCGCATGCCCCGCGCTTACACCCTATCCTCTTCTCACCTGCAACAACCCCAGCAGCAG
>NW_013569961.1:1972-2098 GCF_000499745.2 Eimeria mitis | reverse complement strand
AGGGTTTAGGGTTTGGGGTTTATGTGTCACCGGCTTATACGCGAAGGTTTTACCCCTTTTATGTTGCTGCTGCTCTTGCATCTGATAGTTTTGTGGTGCTTTTTGTTTGCTGCTGTTTGCTGCAGC
>NW_013569961.1:1751-1899 GCF_000499745.2 Eimeria mitis | reverse complement strand
AACAGCTTGCATCTGCCTTAACCGCCACAGAGCACCAAGAAAGGACCCTAAGCAGCTCTTGCTGCTGCTGTGTGTCTCCTTAGGGCTTCAAGCCTTTGGCTCAGCTGCAGCAATCCCCTCTGGTGTGTATGAAGGCATCTGTTCTTCT
>NW_013569961.1:1237-1651 GCF_000499745.2 Eimeria mitis | reverse complement strand
CAATAAACCTAGCAGCAGCAGACTTGGGCTTGCTGCTGCTGCTGCTCTCGCGGCACCGCATGCCCCGCGCCTACACCCTATCCTCTTCTCACCTGCAGCAACCCCAGCAGCAGCAGCAGCAGCAGCAGCAGCAGCAGCAGCAGGTGACTAGAACAGCTTGCATCTGCCTTAACCGCCACAGAGCACCAAGAAGGGACCCTAAGCAGCTCTTGCTGCTGCTGGAGCAGCACGGTGAGTCTCACATGCAGCAGCAGCAGCAGCAGCAGCAGCAGCAGCAGCAGCAGCAACAGCAGCAGCAGCAGCAACAGAAGCAGCAACAGCAGCAGCAAGATACACTCCAGCCTATCCGCATCTGCTTTGTCTCTTCTCACACAAATAATGACTAACCAAATTTCGTTATCTCCCTCTCTACTA
>NW_013569960.1:12013-12157 GCF_000499745.2 Eimeria mitis | reverse complement strand
ATGGCTTGTATTTTCCTTATATTTTATTTCAATATAATATACATATATATATACACACATATATATACATACATATATATACATATATACACATATACATACATATATATATATACACATATATACCTATACATTTATATACAT
>NW_013569960.1:11716-11913 GCF_000499745.2 Eimeria mitis | reverse complement strand
CATTTATAAATATATATATATATATATATATATATATATATATATATATGTATATATATATATACACATGTATCTGACCTCATAAGTAGCTGCAGCGTTTGTTTCCATTCTCTAGAAACGAGAGAAATATCTCTTTTTTGTTTTTTTTCTGCGCCCGCCAGCGCCAACACCTGAGCTAACAAATGCCCGTGAAGAGG
>NW_013569960.1:11545-11616 GCF_000499745.2 Eimeria mitis | reverse complement strand
AGCAGCAACAGCAGCAGCAACAGCAGCAGCAAGAAAAGCAGCAGCAGTAGCTGCAGCAAGAACAGCAGCAG
>NW_013569960.1:10930-11445 GCF_000499745.2 Eimeria mitis | reverse complement strand
AAAAGAAAAAGATGAAACCCTGCACACAAACCATAAACCCTAAACCCTAAACCCTAAACCCTAAACCCTAGACAGTGAGCACTGGACGTTGAAAAAATACGTTTACATACATCGCCAGCAGGAAGAACAATAACAGCATTAGTACTGGCAGCAGAAGCAACAGCAGCAGCAACAGCAGCAGCAACAGCAGCAGCAACTGCAGCAGCAACAGCAGCAGCAACAGCAGCAGCAACAGCAGCAGCAAGAGAAGCAGCAGCAGTAGCTGCAGCAAGAACAGCAGCAACAACAGCAGCAACATACGGAGGAGGGGAATTAGTTTTATCTGTTGCTGTTGTGTTTTCTGTTTCATTTTCTTTTGTTTCTTCTGTTTGTTCTGTATTGGTGTTATTGTTTTGATCGTTTTCTTTTTCTTTTTCTTTTTTTTCTTTTTCTTTTTCTTTTTCTTTTTCTTCTCTCACTATCATGCTTCTCTCTGCTGCTGCTAGGTTCGCGCAAGCCACAGCTACCTCTTCTCT
>NW_013569960.1:10380-10830 GCF_000499745.2 Eimeria mitis | reverse complement strand
TAGTTTTATCTGTTGCTGTTGTGTTTTCTGTTTCATTTTCTTTTGTTTCTTCTGTTTGTTCTGTATTGGTATTATTGTTTTGATCGTTTTCTTTTTCTTTTTCTTTTTTTTCTTTTTCTTTTTCTTTTTCTTTTTCTTTTTCTGTTTCTTCTCTCACTATCATGCTTCTCTCTGCTGCTGCTAGGTTCGCGCAAGCCACAGCTACCTCTTCTGCTGTTCCTGCTGCTGCTCTTACTGGCTGCTGCAGCTTCTTAATTCTTCTGCTGATGCAGCAGCTGCTGCAGCAGCAGCTGCTGCTGTTGAGAGAGAATGGCTGGGACCTGCATAGCACAAGAAAAAAACACACAAATTAAGTTTATATTTTTTCTCTTTTTTTTTTGTTTTTTTACTTTCTATTTATTTATTTAGTTTTGTTTCTGGAGATAGATATGGAGACAGAGACAGAGATGA
>NW_013569960.1:9094-9376 GCF_000499745.2 Eimeria mitis | reverse complement strand
ACACCCCAGCAATGGCACGCAATCAATCCCCCAGCAAGCCGTGCACCTGCTGCAGCTCTTCCTGCTGTTTAGGTTTTTATTCTGTGATATTAAATTATAAAAACTAAATTAATTTAAAATTAAAAATTAATTTTTTTTATTATACTGAATTTTCTGTTTTTTTTTCTCCGCTTTATACAGCCGCATTGATGCTGCACTCGAGACCTGTACCAGTGGACCGGTGTGTGGCTGCTGACGCCTGTTGTTTGTATTTCTTTTGTTGTTTTTAATTAAAATATTTTA
>NW_013569960.1:8686-8919 GCF_000499745.2 Eimeria mitis | reverse complement strand
TTTTTTTTTTTTTTTTTTTTTTTTTTTTTTTATTTTATTATAAATAAGTAAAAATTATTTTTTTTATATTTTATTTTTATAAATAAAATACCTTTTATTTTATTTTATTTTATTTTTTTTAAATAAAATAACATATTTCTCGTATTATTTTGCTCTAAAAATTTGTTGCCATTGCCACCTCTCCCCTGTCGAGTAGTCGTCTACTAGTATATCAATTTTTAATTTAATTTGTT
>NW_013569960.1:8293-8586 GCF_000499745.2 Eimeria mitis | reverse complement strand
TTTTTTTTTTTTTTTTTTGTTGCCATTGCCACCTCTCCCCTGTCGAGTCGTCTACTAGTATATCAATTTTTCTTTTATTTTATTTTTTATTTTTTAATTTTAATTTAATTTAATTTAATTTTATTTAATTTAATTTAATTTAATTTAATTTAATTTAATTTAATTTAATTTAATTTAATTTTATTAATTTAATTTAATTTAATTTAATTAAATTTAATTTAGTTTAATTTAATTTAATTTAATTTAATTTAATTTTATTTTATTTTATTTTATTTTATTTTTGAAAAATTCAT
>NW_013569960.1:8027-8193 GCF_000499745.2 Eimeria mitis | reverse complement strand
TTATTTTATTTTATTTTATTTTATTTTATTTTATTTTATTTTATTTTATTTTATTTTACTTTATTTTATTATTTTATTTTACCTTATTTTATTTTATTTTATTTTATTTTACTTTAGTTTATTTTAATTTATTTTAATTTTATTTTATTTTTGAAAAATTCATTCA
>NW_013569960.1:7677-7927 GCF_000499745.2 Eimeria mitis | reverse complement strand
GTTTAGGGTTTGAGGGTATCATCAGCACTTCAGTATCTTTATGTAAATACAAACGCACAGAAGTAAAAGAGGTTGCGGCAGGTGTACATACACCTCAGTATACACCCCAAAGTGTAGACAAACCTCACCATACACCCCACGGTGTACATACACCTCAATATACACCCGAAAATATGTACACTTGCAAAAGCCGCTCAGCGGCACCCTTTGGGTTTCTGGTTGTACATTTCAGTAAGCAGCCCAGCTATAC
>NW_013569960.1:6758-7426 GCF_000499745.2 Eimeria mitis | reverse complement strand
GTTTAGGGTTTGAGGGTATCATCAGCACTTCAGTATCTTTATGTAAATACAAACGCACAGAAGTAAAAGATGTTGTGGCAGGTGTACATACACCTCAGTATACACTCCAAGGTGTAGATAAACCTCACCATACACCCCACGGTGTACATACACCTCAATATACACCCGAAAATATGTACACTTCCAAAAGCCGCTCAGCGGCACCCTTTGGGTTTCTGGTTGTACATTTCAGTAAGCAGCCCAGCTATACAGCTAGCTAGCGATAGAGAAGTTGAAACGTCTATCGCCAGGCTGCTCGGACTAAGACGAAATCATTTTCGCCTTCGAGTTCACTAAAGAGAGAATAAAACTCCGCCTGCAGACAAAGACAAATAAATATAAATATTTTATTTTGTTTAGGGTTTAGGGTTTAGGGTTTAGGGTTTACGGAGACAAACTGCTGGCGACGAGAAGCGACAACAAAAACAGCAGCAGCAGCATCAGCAGCAGCAGCATCAGCAGCAGCAGCATAAGCAGCAGCAGCAACAGCAACACCAGCAGCAGCAGCAACAACAACAACACCAGCTGCATCAGCAACAACGCAAGCACTGGCAGTAGCAGCAGCAACAACAACACAAGCAGCAGCAACAACAACAACAACAACAACAGCAGCAGCAGCAGCTGCTGCT
>NW_013569960.1:5581-6658 GCF_000499745.2 Eimeria mitis | reverse complement strand
GCCAGCTAGCTAACCAGCTAGCCAGCTAGCTATCCATCTAGCTAGCTAGCTAGCTAGCTAGCTAGCTAGCTAGCGATAGAGAAGTTGAAAAATCTATCGCCAGGCTGCTCGGACTAAAACGAAATCATTTTCGCCTTCGAGTTCACTAAAAAGAGAATAAAACTCCGCCTGCAGACAAAGACAAATAAATATAAATATTTTATTTTGTGGTTTCTTATTTATTATTTATATATATTTTTGTTTAGTTATTTTGTATATAAGTAACTAAATAATAAATAAATAGAAGTAAACTGCTTTATGTACAAAAAAAGAAAAAAGAAAAAAACACAGCAACAACAGAAAAGACAACGGAGACAAACTGCTGGCGACGAGAAACGACAACAAAAACAGCAGCAGCAGCAACAGCAGCAGCACCACCAGCAGCAGCAACAGCAGCAGCAACAGCAGCAACAGCAGCAACAGCAACAGCAGCAGCAGCAGCAACAACAACACCAGCTGCATCAGCAACAACGCAAGCCGTAGCAGTAGCAGCAGCAACAACAACACAAGCAGTAGCACCAACAACAACAACAACAACAACAGCAACAGCAGTAGCTGCAGCAGCAGCAGCAGCAGCAGCAACTGCAGCAGCAGCAGCAGCAGCAGCTCACGTTGCTTTTGTCTACAAGACAATTGCTAAGATATTCATCGGGGGCCCCCAACTCCTCCACCTTCAGCCCGGCCTGCCGCAAACTGCATGCAGACACAGCAGCAGCAGCAGCAGCAGCAGCAGCAGCAGCATGAGCATCAGCAGCAGCAGCAGCAGCAGCATAAACAAAAGAACGAACATAACAACAAAACAAACGAAGCCAACAGCAAAACCAAAACAAAAAAACAGAAACAAAACACCAACAGAAACAAGAGGAAACAGAACACACAGAAAAAAAAAGCAGCAGCAGCAGCAGCAGGAGCAGCAGGAGCAGCAGCAGCAGGAGCAGCAGCAGCAGGAGCAGCAGGAGCAGCAGCAGCAAGAGCAACAGCAGCAGCAGGAGCAGCAGGAGCAGGAGCAACAGCAGGAGCAGGAGCAGCAGCAGCAGC
>NW_013569960.1:3803-4354 GCF_000499745.2 Eimeria mitis | reverse complement strand
TCCCCCGCTTGGGTTGCAGCAAGCAGCAGACAGCAGCAACAAACGCATGCAAAGCGGAGGCCTCATACAGCAGGTCGCTGCCCACCACCACGTCAAACCGACGCACAGCACCCTGCAGCAGCAGCAGCACCAGCAGCAGCAGCAGCAGCAGCAGCAGGAGTTGAAGGAGTAGCAGCACCCGCAGCAGCAGCACCAGCAGCAGCAGCTGCAGCAGCAGCAGCGGGAGTTGAAGGAGTAGCAGCAGCAGCAGCGGGAGTTGAAGGAGTAGCAGCAGCAGCAGCAGCAGCAGGAGTTGAAGGAGTAGCAGCAGCAGCAGCAGCAGCAGGAGTTGAAGGACTAGCAGCAGCAGCAGCAGCAGCAGCAGCAGGAGTTGAAGGAGTAGCAGCAGCAGCAGCAGCAGCAGCAGCAGGAGTTGAAGGAGTAGCTAGCTGGTAGCTAGCTAGCTTGACCGCTAGCTGCTGCTGTAGCAGCAGTAGACGCACCTGCTCATCTGTAGGAAAGGTAGAGGGGTCGCAGCAATCCAGCCGCAGCACCTCAACCTCCACCCCCTG
>NW_013569960.1:3602-3703 GCF_000499745.2 Eimeria mitis | reverse complement strand
TTGAGGGCTGCCTAGACACCCCATGCATGTACACCCCACACCAACACACGCAGATACTCCTGCTGATCCTGATGATAGGTTTTCTGCTGCTGCTGCTGCTC
>NW_013569960.1:673-1503 GCF_000499745.2 Eimeria mitis | reverse complement strand
AGAAACCACCTCCCAGTTCAAGGGCAGCAGCAAACTGCTGCTGCTGCTGCTGCTGCTGCTGCTGTTGTTGTTGCTGTTGCTGCTGCTGCTGCTGCCGTCGGGTTTCACAGGGGAAGATGCGGCGTTCCCCATTGTTGGAGGTATGCGAGCGGCGCTGCCCAGGGGGTCTAGGGTTTAGGGTTTAGGGTTTAGTAGGTTGAATTTGAGGAGAAGGAGGCGTTTTATGTGGGTTCCTGATATAGCATTGAACTGCAGATGTAGAGAAAGCAAAAGAAGATGCAGCGGGGTGTATGATGAGGTGTATGTATGAAAACGGCGGCTGGTCGTCGCTCGTCTGTTGCGGTGTCTGTTGAGATATATATGGAGTGGAAAGCGCGAGATTTATTGAGTAAAACTGAAGGAAACATGGATGAAAATAACAAATAAAGTATTTTAATTATATTTATTCAAAAAAAAATAAATTTATACACACGCAAATACTGCTTTCTCTTAGGTTTCCATCGTACATGCCGATCGCGGCGGGCGGCAGCGGCATGCAGTGGACATCCGAGCGAGTGCGTATAAAAGATGAATAAAGAAGCAGAAAAGAAGAAATAAAGTAGAAAATAAGAATAAATAAAGAATAAATAACACTGGAAACAGAAGAAACACAAAAAAAAATAAAAGTGCTTATACGTTACCGTCGACCCTCTCTCGCCTCACCCTCACCGAGCTCAGCATACACCTCAACCCACCAACAGCACGCAGCACAAAAAAAGCCGTTTTCATGAAATAATTTCAATTGTATTTACGATGACCATTTTATTTAACTCTTGTAGCCCGCAAAAACT
>NW_013569960.1:433-573 GCF_000499745.2 Eimeria mitis | reverse complement strand
CTCTCGCCTCACCCTCACCGAGCTCAGCATACACCTCAACCCACCAACAGCACGCAGCACAAAAAAAGCCATTTTCATGAAATAATTTCAATTGTATTTACGATGACCATTTTATTTAACTCTTGTAGCCCGCAAAAACC
>NW_013569960.1:0-333 GCF_000499745.2 Eimeria mitis | reverse complement strand
CAGACCTGAGCACGGCCAGTTCATCAACTCTCAGGGCCTCGTGCTGCACTACTACATCTGGTACCCCACAACCAACACCAGCAGCAGCAGCAGCAGCAGCAGCAGCAGCAGCAGCAGCAGCAGCAGCAGCAAATGTAGCTGCATTAGGAAACGCAAAGCAGAAGCACCAGCTGCGTGTGCTATCTCAAGCTCTCCGAGTGTGCCCTTCGCCCGCGTGTGCTCCCCCGCTCCGCAGCAGCAGCAGCAGCAGCAGCAGCAGCAGCAGCAGCAGCAGCAGCAGGAGGATGATGGGTACTATGTGGAGGAGTTGTGTGTACACTGCAAGAGAGAAGC
>NW_013569959.1:9933-10278 GCF_000499745.2 Eimeria mitis | reverse complement strand
CTGCCTTGAAGCAGCAGCAGCAGCAGCAGCAGCAGCAGCAGCAGCAGCAGGAGTGGTATTTGTGTTTGCTTCGTCAAACAAAAACGCCAACAGTTTTCCTGCTTGAGGGTCTACAGGCTGCACAGAAAAAAAATAAAAATAAAAATAAAAATAAAAATAAAATAATTTTTTAAATAAATAAATAAATAAATAAATATATTATATATAATATATATACAGACAATATATAATGCTATATACACCCCAAAAAAAGAGAAAAAAAGAGAAAAAAATAAATAAAATATGATGGTTTTAATACAAAGAAAAAACACAAACACAACTACCAAACTGCTACCGCTCCTGCTC
>NW_013569959.1:9687-9852 GCF_000499745.2 Eimeria mitis | reverse complement strand
CTGCTGCTGCTGCTGCTGCTGCTGCTGCTGCTGCTGCTGCTGCTGCTGCTGCTGCTGCTGACCTGGCCATCCATAGCTCTATTAACAGATTCTCCGTTATTATATTTATTGTAAAGGTGTCTCGTCTTCTCTACGCTCAATGGGGCCCTGCGTCAGGTGTACATA
>NW_013569959.1:0-9663 GCF_000499745.2 Eimeria mitis | reverse complement strand
TATATATATATATATATATATATATATATATATATATATATATATGTATGTATGTATGTATGTATGTATAGTAAAAATAATTAATTAAAATAATAAAAATGAATAAAAAAATAAATGAACAAATTATTGAAAAACACAATTTCGAGCTGCTGCATACGCTAAACCCTAAACCCTAAACCCTAAACCCTAAAACCCTAGACCATAGCCACACATGTAAACAATAAACAATAAACAATAAACAAATACACACACTAGTTACACACGTAAACCCTAAAACCTAAACCCTGATAAACCCTAAACCCTAAACCCTGCTAAACCCCTAAACCCTAAACCCTAAACCCCTAAACCCCTAAACCCTAAACCCTAAACCCCTAAACCCTGATAAACCCTAAACACCTAAACCCTAAACACCTAAACCCTAAACACCTAAACCCTAAACACCTAAACCCTAAACCCTGATAAACCCTAAACCCTAAACCCTTATGAACCCTAAACCCTAAACCCTAAACCCTTATAAACCCTAAACCCTAAACCCTAGACCCTGGCGGCTGACTTGCTGAGCCAGTCTATGTCGAAGGAAAGGCCCACAAAGGGACGGCCGCTGCGGCCTGAGAAGACACTAGAAGGCTTGCTGCCTTCGCCTGAGTAGAAAAAATATAAATATATATAAATATATAAATATATAAATAAATATAAATATATATAAATATATATAAATATATATAAATATATATAAATATATATAAATAAATATAAATATAAATAAAAGGGACAGAAAGAGACAGAAAAAATAAAAAAAAAGGAGACAGAAAGAAACAGAAAGAAAGAGAAAGACTGAAAGGCACAGAAAGAGACAGAGAGAGAAAGAAAGAAAGAGAAAGAGAGAGAAGGAAAGAGAGAAAGAGAAAGAGAGAAAGAAAGAGAAAGAGAGAAAGAAAGAGAGACAAACAAATACAAGAATATAAACGCATGCAACAAACCAAAAGAAAAACAACAAATACAACAGGCTCAACTAACAGCATCCTAAACCCTAAACCCTAAAAACCCTAAAAACCCTAAAAACCCTAAACCCTGAAAACCCTAAACCCTAAACCCTAACTAGTATAAAATGTAATAATATCTTTTAATATTTTTAAACTGAGTTATATCTCTTTTACAATACAATAAACCCTAAACCCTAAACCCTAAACCCTAAAACAAAGAGAAAAAAACAAAAAGAAAAAAAAAGAAAAAGTTTTTTTGTTTTTTTTTTTTGTTTACCTGGTGCGTTACGCATGCGGGCGTAGCCCGCCCAAGACTGGGATCCTTGAACCCTAAAAAAGAGGAGAACGTGTGGGGCTTCCTGCATGCATGCATGCATGCACACAAAAAAAAAAATAAATGTGCATGCATATATGCATGCATGCATGCATGCAAACACAAATATAATAATAATATGTTTGTGGGGCTTGCTGCTGCGTGCATGCATGCAAACAAAAATATAATAAATATGCATGCACATATGCATGCATGCATGCATGCAAACAAAAATATATTAATTTTACTTTTTATATAAACCAGAAAAAAGCAAAACACACCACCAACAAAACAACCCCAAAGAAACAACCCCACCACCACCACAACAAACCCCCTCCCCCGCCCAAACTAACAAAAAAAAAAATAATAAAAAAAAAAAAANCCCCCCCCCCCCCCACCCCCCCTTTGCTTACCCGCACGGCCTGCGTGAGGCGGCCTTCGTTTCTGGGTATGGTGGCCCACACCCCCATCTGCATTGCCACCTGAACGTTATACTCTGAACAAGAACGAATTATAAAAAACTCCGTTGCAGGGTCTTCTGCTGCAGCAGCAACACCAGCAGCAGCAGCAGCAACAGCAGCAGCAGCAGCAGCAGCAGCAGCAACAGCAGGAGAAACAGCAGCAGAAATAGCAGCAGAAACAGAAGCAGCAGATATATATTAAGGATAGTTAATATCTTGTTGTAGTGAAAAAGAAGTTATTGTTGTCTTTGTGTTGCTGCTGCTGTATATTATATTAATTATAAAAAAAAAATTTATTAGTTTAAATAAACAACACAGCAGAGAGAAAGAGAAAAAGAATAGTAGCAGCAAAGCAAAGCTCACCAGGATGAGAAGCAAGAAGCCCCGCATGCTGCTGCTGCTGCTGCTGCTGCTGCTGCATGTCTGAGTAGGGGCCCTGCATATCTGAACCCAAACAGCCTGTAGGGGCCCCCAGGGGTGGGGGGCCCCCCAAGCCCGCTCCTTGCATCATTTGTCTGTCTTCAGCTGCTCAGCAGCCAGCACTACTATCGACAGCAGCGCCTACACGGCCGCAGCTTTCATTGCTTTGTTTGTGTTTGAAAGAGGAAGCAGGAGAGCAGCAGCAGCAAGTGCTGCTGCCGCAGCTGCAGCAGAGAAGCAGCAGAAGCAGGGGTGTAGTGAAACACCACCCGGTAGCAGCAGCACGAGAGAGTGCAGCAGCAACACGGCAGTGTATCTCGATCTTTTGTTTGCTTAAAACAGAAGAAAATAAAAACCAATGAAATATAAAGAATTAACAGAGCGGTGACAGCCGCTACAGCAGCAGAGGAAGTGATAGAGAAGCAGAAACCTAGAGCGTTTAGATATCCTTGTGTGGTTGTATTTGCGAGAGAGAAACTGAAAACAAATGGCTGCATGCAAGAAGAAATTACAAAAGCTAATGCACTAAACGCATGCAAACAAACAAACTTACACTCGATATATTACAAAGAAGGAAAAGGCTACCGTGGGGATGGATGGGGCTGGCGGCGGCGCAGCGGCGGCCGTTCGTGTTGTTCAGAATATACTGCTGAAACGAGTGAACATGAATACTTGAATTTCTTCTTTTTTTGCATAATTTCGGGTTTTTCTCTGTTGCTGTGAGCGAAACAGCAAAGAGATCTCGAGATATTTCCCGTGTTTCTCAGCTTATTTCAACCCTAGACTGGGCGTTGCTGGCGTTCAAAGAGGACGCGGCCTCTGGCCGGTTCAGCACCTCATAGGCACCGCTTTCTTGAACGAGGTGAATCAAATAGATATAAGAAGACTTTTCTCTTCTTTTTAGCTCCTGATTCCGAAGAAACCCACAAGGATTCATGTTCAGGTGCGTTGACCTCACGGGGTGTATGCGCAGCTCTGCACAGATCAACCCTCCGCTTGAGGCCGGCGGTGGGAACTTCCATTTCCCTCAATAACCAGTTTATTTTTTTGTATTTTTATTCTTTTATTCTCCACATCTCGATCTTTCCTGCTGTTTTCCGACAGTTCGTGAGTGAATCGTGTTGCTGTGCAAGCCCCCCGTGCGGGCGGAAGCGTCATTGCACCCAACTGGTTTTCTTGTTGAATGCGCTGGTTGTAAGTTACGCAAAAGCTTTGCTTTTGAGCGTCAACAGATATTCTTTGAGAGGACTTTCTCTCGCCAACTTGAATCGTTGGCTGAGGCGCTTAGGGGTGTGTAAGTAAGCACTGCTGGCGCAGTATGGGGTGGATCGTTGTAAGTTGAGGCAGGCGTACCTGTTTCTTAAGTTTGTTTTGTTTCTTTTTTTCTCGGCGAGCATCAGGTGACGGAAAGGCTTGACTGTGTGAAGTAACTGCGGCAGTTGTTCTGGTGGTTGCTGCTCTTCTGCCTCTCTCAGCACACACAGTACACTTTTGCTGGCGTGACTATGCATTATTTTAAGCCAGTACTCATATATTCATCATTCATCAATGGAGTTGCAAACAGAATGCGGCGACTGCAACAGCCGCTGCTGCGGCGGCCGCAGTCTCTGCGGCGGAGCGCTTAGCTGGAGAGTTTATCCTCCATAGATGTAGTAGGCCTTTCTTTGTTCTTCTTTTTTTTTCAGCAGAGTTTGTTGTAGTTGCACATCAAAACAAGAAAACTAATATAAATAACCACTTAATTATCTCAGCCCCTTGTCCCTTTTTTTTGCTTCTAGGATAGCTAACACTTGCAGCAGCAGCACAGAGTTGCTTTCAGGTGTCTCGACAGACTAAAAGCAAATATTTTGCATAGCATTTCTTCTAGTACAACTTACAGCTGGTTGCTTTCAGTTTTTAGTTTTTTATTTCTTCTTTCTTCCTCTTTCTTCATGAAACTACATTTTGCTGCTTCGTCAACTGGAGGCAGCCTGCGAGTTTTCCGGCCTGAGGCTTCACCCCGCTCAGTGACCGTTGCATGTAGGGTTTTCTGCGTGGCTGCACTCAGAGCTGCTGCTGCTGCTGCTGCTGCTGCCCCCTTTAGGGGTAGTAGTATGCTGCAGCTGCATGCAAACGCTATCTTTGGCTGGGGTCTCAACAGTTTTGTTTTGTCGGCCTGAATCTTTGAAATGCAGAGAGTGAGAAAAACAAACTGTGGCTTGTTGGTGACGCTGCAGCATCAGCTGGCTGGGTTGGGGTGTACATGCAGCTGCAGCATTGTGTTCACATAGACTGCCGAGAAAACCACCAGTATTTCACTTTTATTTTTATTATTTATTTTATTTATTTATTTATTTATGTAATGCTTTCTGACAGACAATGGATCCATTCATTGCAACCCCATCAATGATCACCAGCGGAGATGGCTGGACAGAGCATATATCGAAGGAGGGGAGGAAATACTACTACAACACATTGGTGCGTTTACAGCAGCAGCAGCAGCAGCAGCAGCAGCAGCAGTAGCAGCAGCAGCAGCGACGCCTGCTTCTTTCCTACTGGCATTACTTTTCACGCATTGTTTCTGAAGACATCAGGAGAATGTGAATGTGTTTGTCTATTACGTGTTCTCTATACAGCAGCATCATCATCATTTGTAGGGGCGAAACCCTTTGCTGTGCGCTTACTGCGGGTGTACAGACACAAGAAAGCCAGTGGGGGAAGCCGCTGTCGCTACAGACGCCCGAGGAGGCACAGATTCTCCTTAAGACGGGCTGGCAGGAGTTTTCTAGTGCAGATGGAAAAACATATTGGTTTCACAGCGCCACCAAGCGGAGTGTATGGAGCACCCCCAAGGAGGTGCAGGAGATGCTGAAGGTGTGTTAGTTGAATCCATTCTCTTTTCAGTTGTTTTCGTCGCTCTACTAGCTGCATTTCTCGCTGCATTTCCACTGTAGTGACAGGTGATGATGCACAGTTTCCTCTGCTTTCTGGTTTCTTTTTTCGTGCAGTCGCTCAAAGAGGAGCGCGAAGATTGGCCGCAGTTTAAAACCAAGGATGAAGCCAAGAGCTTCCTTGTTGTGAGTCTTCTGGATTCAGTGGGCTTATTGGGTTGGGTTCAAACGGCTCTCCGCAGAGGCAAACCTTGCAAGGATTTGTTATATTACGGGGCTGCATGCTGTGCTTACGATTAGGAATTTCGGGGTGTAATTACTCTTGTTGGGGCATTGAAACGCGCACTTTATTGTTAGTTTTGTTATTATTGTTACTGTTGTTACTTTTTTTTTGCGGTGTTCAGAAATTGTTTGATCTGAAGAAGTTTCCGCCGAGGATCAGCTGGGAGAATGCATCAAAGATCCTCGAATCCGACAGACGTTGGTCTTGTTTTTCTATTTTGACGCGTGGTGAAAGAAAGCAAACATTTGCAGAATATATGGGATCAAGAGGGAAACGAGCGGCAGAAGAAGAACGCCAGAAGAGAAAGAAGGTGCTTTTTTCTCCTCATATTCATGTTTTTCAGCTGGGGTGTATAGGCAGCTTTGGCACGCGGTGTATAGGCACCTCTGAAAAACAAGGCTCTTTGACGTGTCACTTTTTTTTTTTTTTTTTTTTTNTTTTTTTTTTTTTTTTTTTTGTTGCAGGCGAAAGATCTGATGGTGCAGAATCTCCTGAGTTGGAAGGAGTTGAGTTTCAAGACGACTTACATGTACGTGTTCATTTATTTATTTTTTAATTTATTCATATTTTATTTTCAGATTTGCTGTAATAATTTTCATGGATTTCTGTTAATTTCGTTTTAATTTATTTTTTTTTTCGTTCTCTCTGCAGAGATGTCGCTGATCGCTTTCATTTTGAAGAGTGGTGGACTTGGATGCAAGAAAGCGAAAGAGATGATTTCTTTCAAGAGTGGATGTTCGACAACGAACAAATGTTTAAAGATAAAATAAAACAAAGAAGACGCGAGGATGTAGCAATGGTCCGTTTGCTTTCTTCTTGTTCTTCCTAGACGAGTATTTGTTGAATGCTCGTTGTTTTCTTCTTTATTTCCGTTTTCATAACCCCGATATTCTGCACTCCTTTTCTATTTTCATCGAAGTTTGGGGCCCTCACTTGTGTATATTGATTCAATTTAGTCTATTTCTCGCCTTCTTTCTTTCATTCCTCAACACTGCGATTCTTCTCTGCTCTTTTGAGAACCGCCTGAGGGGGAGGAAAGCAAACTGTTTTTGTGTGTGTTTTTGTGTTGCATTGCAGCTAGAGGAGATCCTAGAGCAGAATCCTGCGGATTTTCCTTTTCAGAAGAAGTAGGTGTATCTTCTATCATATTTGAAAGCTGTATAGGACGACAACAGCAGAGCTGTTGGTGATCAGCATAAACCATCGATAGTTTCTATGCACGTAGAGAATATACAATTTGCATTCATCAGTTTCTTCTATTGTGTACTGTTGTGTTCTGATTAGGTGGAATGATGTGAAAGAGCAGCTGCTTTCACACCCCAAGCTGCAGAACATGATGAAGATCGACGTCTTGCAGTAAGTGTATTTTTTATGAATATAGTTTCACAGCTATTTTCTCTTTCTTTCTGTCTTTGTTTTTTTTGTTTCCGTTCTTTTTTCTATTACTTTTTGTTCGTTTGCTCTGCTGCATCTCAACGTTCTTTCTTCAGGGTGTGGGAGGAGTGGGTTCGTCACGGCTACGATCAAGAAAGAAAACAACGCCAGGCGCAGAATTTCCGCAAAGAACGCAAAAGAAGAGATGCATTTAGAGAGCTATTGCAAGATGCAATAGATAAGGGTGAGGAGACAAACACTAAACTTTTTTTCTTTTCAGGTTTCGCCTGGGTTCATTCAACTTTCTTTCTTGTTTCTTTCTTAGCTGCTTTCACTTGGTTCAATTCAGCTTTCTTTTCTAGGGGGTTATGCCTGGTTTCATTCAAATTTCTTCTTTGTTCATTCTACGTTCTTTCGTGGTGGTTTACTCTTTGTTTTGTTCTACCTTCTTTCTCAGCTGTTTATATCAGTGCATTCGATATCACCGGCGCCGAATGTTGTTGATAAACACCATATATATACATGTATATATATATATATATATATATATATATNTATATATATATATATATATATATATATATGTTTTAACTTTATTTTCTTGTTTTTTGTTGTGTTTGTGTGTGTTAGGCGAGCTGAGCAGCCGCACAGATTGGGCTTCTTTCGTGCGTCGAGTGGAGAAGGACCCTCGGTACACGTCAATGGTGGGGCAGAGCGGCAGCACCCCGCGGGAGTTGTTTTGTGATGCAGTGGATCGGCTGAAGGATAAACACGAGCAGCTGAAACATTCGCTTAGACGCAGCGCAGAGAAAGCGGGGCTGGATTTCAAGGACCCCTTGCTTTCTTTCAATCAGTAAGAATTATATTGTTGTTTCTCTACATACAGACGGAGCAAGCTATGCATGTATCTTTATCTCTCTGTTGCTTTCCTTCTGTGTTTCTACCTCTCTCTTGTTTCTTTTTCTTTATTCCTGCGTCTGTGTATGCATGCAGTTTAGTTTGCTGCGCTGGGTTTTCTGCTGCTTCAGGTTTTATGAGACCGTGCGAGGGTTGGAGGATGTGAAGAATATAAATATGCTGCATGTGAAGCTCGTGTTCGAGTCGCTGAAGAGTGGAGAGAGCCAGGCCAGGCCCACTGCAGCGTCTTCAGACTCAAAGCAACGCAGCAGCCGCAGCAGCAGGCATGATGACACTAGCAGCAGCAGCAGCAGCAGCAGTAGCAGCAGCAGCAGCAGCAGCAGCTCCAGCAGTTCTAGAACCCATAACGACAGTCACCACACGTCGTCCCGAGACAAAGAGAGAGGAGACAGAGACAGAGAGAGGGAGAGAGAAAGAGAAAGAGAAAGAGACAGAGAAAGAGATAGAGACAGGGAGAAAGAAAGAGAAAGAGAAAGAGACAGAGACAGAGAAAGAGACAGAGAGAAAGACAGAGAAAGAGATAGAGACAGAGATAGGGACAGAACTGATGATGGTAGAGCAAGGAAAATACACAAAACCTACCATGAGCGCAGCAACAGCAGAACCCGTGAACTGCCCAGAGACGCAGCAGATGCAGAGCAACCCCGAAAAAGAAGAAATGTTGAAGAAGATAGGAGGAGACGCCACTGACACCGCAAATATCTGCATGCATGCATGCACATCTGCATGCATGCAGATATGCATGCATGCATACATGCATGCATACATGCATGCATGCATACATGCATATGTGCATGCATGCATGCATGTATCAGGCCCGTGATGCATCCTGCATGCAGTAAAGATGCATGCGTATGATGTGTGCATCTGTTTGGTGGGGTGTGAGGGCAATGCAGCAGGTGTTGAGTTGAAGGGAAGCAGAAGAGGTTTTGTTTGTTTTTGGTTTCCGTCGTTGTTTGTTTATTCGTCTCCTTTATGGTGAAGCTATTTGTTTATACAGTCGATAAAGGAGACGCGATATAGATAGACTGTGCATGCATGCATGCACGCTTGCATGCATGCATGCACTGATCTCTCCGTATCTTTGTTTTTCGCTGCTCTGCAAGTTGCGGACTTTGGCTACTTCTGGCGGATAAGTTTTGAGGTGCTAGTTAATACAATTGTTGCTGCTGCTGCTGCTGCTGTTGCTGCTGCTGCTGCTGCTGCTGTTGCTGCTTATCTACTCGCTTGTGTTGCTGCTGCTGCAGTTGGTGTTGTTGTTCTACTAGCTGCTGTTGCTGCAGTTGCTGCTGCTGCTTTAAGAGGTAGTGACGCCGTTTGCTTTCTGAAGAAGTGTACAGCTGTTAGGTGGAGTAGCCAGCTGTATAGACACCTCGCTGAATAGCCCTGAAGCAAATATTGAATGCACTGAAGTAAACAGAGTACCAAGAGAGAAAAACAACTAGCATATGGAGCTCAGGGATACGTAGTATACTGTATATTAGATTATATAGCATATATATATACATACATATATATATATATATATATATATATATATATATATATATATATATATATATATATATATATATATGACAGTCAACGAGATATCGAACGCCTTATGAGGACCGCAGAAAAGGAGCAGAGCAGCAGCCAGGATGCAGCAGTATCTACTTTCTTCTTTGATAGTTAAACTGCATGAAAGTATAAACGAATAAGAGAACAGTATATACATCAATTCAGTGCTTTGTTCGTGCATGCATGCATGCATGCATGCATGCATGCAACAGGGGGGATATTGCTGCTGTTGAGGGTTTTCCTCGTTTATGGGGCTGCAGCAGCTACAGCACTCCTTGCTGCAGCAGCTGCTGCAACCACAACCTCCTTACTGGAGCCTCTAGGGAACGCTAGGTTTTAGGGTTTAGGGTTTGAGGGTTTAGGGTTTGAGGGTTTAGGGTTTAGGGTTAAAGATGCGTAGCTGACGCACACTATGTAACATGAGTTAGCGCAGAGTTAGCTCAGGAGCCTATCGACAGCTTTGGCATGCTGCGCGTAAGCG
>NW_013569958.1:6661-10370 GCF_000499745.2 Eimeria mitis | reverse complement strand
CCGATGTGCGCCTTTTCTTGGCGGTGCGCAGAATACAAATCCAGAGTTAGCCGCGATATTCTGTATTGTAGTGCACAAATTTCGGCGGCCCGTCGCGCTAATAACAGGCACATTCTCGTGACTGTACTTGCACGCCGAAGCGGCGTTCTCGGTAATTCGTTGACTGACAACTCTGCGGACGAATCCGCACCGGAACTCTGCGGACGACTCCGCACCGGCACAGCCCTATCAATCGTCAGTTACTACCACAATAGGCCCTGCACTGAATAGCTCTGTGACTGACCTAGAGTGGAACTCAACACTCCCATTCATGGGTGGTCATTGCGGCTCTGTCCCCGTGCGCCACGTTCTAATCGCCAGCTACTATCTTTCAACATGCAGATTCACGTTTGCGCACTTCCTGCATAGCGCCAAACCATAAACTACAGAATCATTCATAGTAGGCGTGTGCACTGTGCAAAGAGATGGAACGTTTTAAACAGTATGCATCCTAAACTCTAGGCGCAAAGTTGCTACCTTCGACATCGACATTAACGCCGCAATGCATTCACTCTACAGCACCGCACGGTGTGGGCGCATCACCATGGGGGTGTACAATTGAAGAAAACCTCTCATTCAGCTTGGCTGAATGAGAGGTTTTTTTTTCAGCTTGTTTGCGCTTCTCACAACTATTCGACGCACAGACAAATCAGCCTCAGCAAACGACCAGCAACATCTAGATGCGCGTCAACTGGGGAAAACGCGCTTCGGCAAATGCCGCCCGCAAAGGAATCAACCAGCAGATGCACTGGCTAGCGAACAGTTGTTTGGACTCTGCTTGGGTCGCATTAGCAATGGGTGCACCTGGTAGACAAGCTTTCCAGTGCGCGAGTAGAGACGGTTGGGTGGGGGTTGGGGCAAGGCTGTCTTTGCTCAGATATCGCTGAAGGGCATATGATTACTACGATAAGGAGAAGACTATTCTGGCTACATTAATTCAGCTTGGCGTTATTGTATTCTGGGGGATAGACACAAAAATAGCGGGCAAGCAACTGCGGCCTTTCCGGGATCATATCCATGCAGCCGGGCAAAGAGCAATCACACAGGGCTGCTCAGGGCATCTGCATGAGCATCATTCGAATTGTCTCCTTTTCTCCACTGCGCCAAATGGCCGTTTGCTTTCTGCAAACGATGTCTGGCAACTAAACGCCTTCCCGCCTGTTCGTTCCACTTCACAATCGACGAGGACAATGCAACATCTGCGCCTATCTATGCCACATGCCGTATCAACAGATAGTCGAAAAGGTGGAAGTACATTTAATGCTTCTAGATAAATAGAAAAGACGTAATATTGACGAACTTGGCAACGCCTCGTTATTCACCCACTTCCTGCAACACGTATAGGGCCAAGAACTTCCGATATGCTCCATTTCACAATAGGCAACTGAAGATCCTACCGTATACCCTTGCCAGACAGTGTGCGCCTCCATGCATGCCTGGCTTCACTTGACATGCAGTACGCCTTTAGGCACAAATGGTGACGCATTATTCTCAACCTCTAATTGAGCTGGCTCACAACGCAGGCTATCCAGCAGATTACGACTGAGACGGCCGCTGAACAAAGCTCACGCATTTGCACAGACGAGTATCGAGTTGGTATCTAGTGGTCTATCCTCTTGGCCGCTACACGCACGTTTGGAGAACATATATGCTCACCTGCGGCAGAAGCAGTATGCATTTTGAACCGACAACCTGCCACGATGTCCCCAAAACACGCTACTCATAGTGAAGACCTTAATAACTCTCAAGCATCAGCTTCGTTGCATATAAACAGTAAAAGGTATATATTACACCTCCACCTAGCATGTATATCGGTGCCCCCGCCAGGCAACTGGCTTGGGGAACCGGCGCGGGCGCCGCAGTAGCACATAGCTTGTGAAACAAATGCTTGGCATAAAGACACAGCAGGTCTGCTTTGTGGGGAGCCTTTAAACGCTTAGCACTGACGCCTAGAATAACGACACGTTAACTCGCAGCTGACTGTCAGGGACGAAACTTGTTTCGTTGCCAGCAACCCACGAGGCATCCCCAAAGCAGTTACCCAGCGGACCCCTAACATACTTAGAGCTGTGTAGGCAAACTCAGCTCAACGGCGTACAATCCAAAAGTGCCGCTAGGCTTGTAGACAAACAAAACGATGATTAAGAATGCTTTCGTTGAGATCCCTTTCACATAACACTGTGGATGTGTTTATGATATCGATCCACAATACCAAAGCAGCTGGAAAGCTAGAATACGGCTTCAACAAACAACAACCAACGTGTAGATGATCTCCGCATCTGTCCCTGGTAAATCTGCCTTGCATACCAAGTGATTGTAGTGCATAGCTTTGCCGCAGCAGCATATATCCCCACAGTGGGCACCAATATCATATTCAGCTCTTCAACACAAGCTGTCACGGGCTATTTAGCACATAGCCAGTTCCGTTTGCTTCATCCTACCTCCTATCTGCCTCCTCGTACATCCTGTGCAATTCAGGATGCCACAGAGTATCCATACTAGAGAGAAGCACGCGCAGCGTGGCCACCCAGTGCCATCACCACATATCTCCAGGAATTAAGTCTCACCAGCTAACCGCTTTTCCACCTTGCCAACTCCAGTACGGAGACCAACACTGTCTATATGGCTGACGGCTGCACAGCATTCCATGTTGTTGAAAAAACATATGCTTGAACCAGGCAACCCGTGAGGATTCACCCACCAAACCTAAAAGGGCGTCATGTCGTCTGATGTAGGGAATTCCAATCAACTGCGCCCACTGCGGCAACGGATCTGCTTCTCGTGCTGATCTGCCTGCTGATTAACTATGCGATTGAATCCAACTGCGCGTCACGACAAATATTTCGTGTATAAAAATCCTCACGATCGACCAGCATAGACTAGCAGGTTCAAATCACAGCCAACAAAGTGTTTCACTCAGGCTGTAATTCAAAGTGTTTTTCGCGTAGGAAACTATGTCATTCCAGTAGAACACCGCATCAGCAAAGACGATTGTTTGGTAGGGCTGTTGCCCGGGCCTGCCGCGCGCCCAATCCTGTGCGCTGAGTATCGCATATCTGGCGAAATGGATATGCTCCGCGACTGACAACAACCCTGAGATGAGCTCCACACTTTACTGTACACAATTACCGTCATCCACACTTATGAGCAGCCTTGCATTCTTCCAGGAACCTCAGTGTGTAGACGGTCGTATCCCTCCAGACTTCTATTCACTTCGCCGTCACGCCAATACCTTCGTAGCACAGTGAGTGCACTTGGCTACTCTTACATGCCCTTGGAGAGTGACCCACAGTCTGAAAGGCCGCAGAAGCTTTTCCCGGAAAGCTGTTCCACTCCCGTCAACTCTTCCGGCACTGCCGGTTAAAGCCAACTTCCTGCTGTACAGCACTCCCACAACGTCCCTATGCCAACTCACCTGCCACAACAGTGAGTAGCAGTCGGCGCATGCGCCTTCGACCCGAATATTTTGCTGCCTCCAATTGGAGCTGCGGCTACCGGCTGGAAAAAAAAAGCAACCCAAACATGGGCAGCTGGTTCAAATCGACCGTAGACTTTAACATTTTCAAACATCATTCATTGCCTACTCCCGACAGCGCACTAGCCGTGCGAATTGGTCCTCGTAGCTAGCCTTAAACTCACAACAGCTGGCTGATGCAGTAGGTATCAGCTA
>NW_013569958.1:4841-6515 GCF_000499745.2 Eimeria mitis | reverse complement strand
GTCCATGCACATGACTACAACGATTTGTATACAGCAATGAACCAAATGCCCCAACACACCTGCCACGAGAAGTCCAAACTGTCGTCGCCTCCTCAGACATCAGAGTATCGAGCGAATGTGCGTGGAGACGCCCGCCTTGCACTGGCCCACAGAGATATCCACAACCGCAAAAACGCCTGCCCGCGCAGACGGATTGTAGTGTAAAGCATGTAGGCGCTTTCCTTCTTCTCTGGAAATGGCCCATGACTCTGTAAGCAGTGCGCAATCTCCACGAGACAGACATAGTTGCATAGCTGAAGCAACATGGAAAGAAGCTTCATAAGAAGCTTCGTACCCCGGCGCAACCCAGGTCTCACCGAAGAACCGCCGCCGGATCCTTCTGTTCCACATCATCCGTACCGCATATGCTCAAGGTCCGAAATGCCGCAAACCCATTGGTATTCAACTCGAATATTTTAAGCATATATGCATTGCGTGCATTATGTAGCACTTAGCTCTGATGTTTTCAGGCTGCCGTTCACGATGATAGCGGCATAACCAACGAAGAAATGAGGAAGCTACCAAGCGCGCCTTGCACAGTGCCTACCACTTCTCACTCCACACCAATCAAAAGGTATGCCCAACTACGTCCCGGAGGACCGGTACCATGCTCGCTGCTTCGAGTAGCTTCGGCGTTCAAGCGCTTTAGTGACATACGTCCTGGTAGTCCAGATAAATATGCAAAGAGCTTCCCCAAGGTCAACACACGCTGTATCTGCGGTTCACTGAAATGAATGTTACTACACTACAGAAGTTCCAGCCATCTTGAGTCTGGGGCCCACGTTTGGCACATTGGGCATCTCTACACATATGCACATATACATGCACGCCTAACCCAGGAAGCAAACGCAAGGCCGATCCGCACGCAACCCAGCTACTGCAAGGCATGTTGCAATGATAATGTGGACGTTTGTTGGCTGTTTTCGGTGCATTGCAACAGTAGTCTTCAACAACTTGCAATTAAGAACAACCAAATCAGGAGCGATCCCGGTACATCGACCTCGCGCTGCTAGAGGATAAGCTTCCGCTAGTACACGAAACCTCTAACTGTCACGACATACGACAACGTAATAAGAAGAAACGCCGTATCCGATAGTTCCCATTAGACTGCGTCACCTGAGACTCACATCCGGCAAAACAAAGCGAGGAGCTGCACGCTTGACTGGAGATGCGCCAACCAGTTGCGGCCGGCTGGAACCCATGCTGATCCCGAATGCGCTGGAAATCCAAGCATATCTGCGGGAGATACTGACCATTCAAAACAAATCGGCATCATCTACGAAGGTTTGATGGCGACCAGCTCCTTTACACTTCAGTCCTTGTCAATGTCTCAACATTCCAATCAACTGTCCGCGCACCTCCTGCACCAGGGAACAGATATCCAGGTGAAAATTGTGATTTGTTCTTTTTTTGCGTGTTTGAGCGTTGTGCTGATGTAGTTGCCACGCGCCGACTGCTAGGTAGTTCTGCAAAACTGCTAATACAATCGATGCTCCCGACTGACTTTGCCATTTTTACTTAGCGCCTACAGGGGGACGTCAGCTGGTGTCAATGCCAATGACCCCTCTGGTTTTGCCTGCTCTGGAAAGGGATCTAGCTACTCAACAGTGAACGCCTCCAACGTAGTGACAAAAA
>NW_013569958.1:3152-4741 GCF_000499745.2 Eimeria mitis | reverse complement strand
AGTGAGGGCCCAATCCTTGGTGCATCTCAGTCGTTATGGGCTCGATGGCGCCTTCTTGCGAACCGCAGGACGCCTCGATGTCATGACGTCAGCAAGCCGCACAAACTGTCACAATTGGAAAAATCGAATACGGGTGAACTATACACCTGAGTATTTGTTTGGAAGCTAGTTGTAACGAACACTCACTGAAAGGTAGCGAAGTGTGCTCTTGATAGACCACCGGCTGAACATCCAGGTTTAGCCTCCCATACTTTCGTGGCTAGTTGATGCACTGCAAAATGTTTGGAAGCCGAACATAGCGCTTCCGATTTCCGTAAAGTAGGCAATACATTCTTGGAAATTCCACTTGAGAAACCAAGTGTCACAAGACGTATAAGGATTCATCTGTGCAGGAGTTCCAAGGTGGAGAAGATAGACAATGTGGTGGGTTTACAGTTGGAATCAATGTCTTAGTATCCTAGACCAACCGTTTCGTGAAGCATTTCTGACTCCAACATTCAGCGCACTTTCTACCCAACACACGAAACGTCGGGATAAATGCCGCGATTTGCACTACACTTGCGTCGTTGGCTTTTGCTCGTTTCCCTCGGCTACCACACAGTTCCAAATTGCCGCAGAGGCAATCAATGTCCCGGAGCAGCTTCTCTCGAGGGCCTTAGCACGCAGAGGCGGGGATCCTAAAACATGGGAACTCAGTGATTCATCTGGATCGGCTAGCTCTACTCTGCGACGTAACAACTCAACAACGTTTGCTCCTGATGCAGTTGAAAACATCCAGAGGTCCACTGCAGGTACCCAACCTTTGCACACTGCACTTGTCAACAGCTCAAAGGCGTAATAGTCGCCCAAGGCACAGTAAAGCTTGGGCCCGTGAAGCTAAAAAACGGGCAAATTGCCACAAGTCAAGCTTCTGCTTTCTGCAAAACTATATATAGAGTGCGCGAACCGAGTAGCAACAGGCCGTGTAGGACGTTACTCACAATCTTTGTTAACCCGAATGTAGAATCGTTTTAAACAATACAAATAAAAATACTTTGCACCTGCTCTTGAAGGATTGCCCTTGACACAACTCATACCGAGCAGGGCATCGCGTTGTAGCAGGAGTCAGGCTCGTGGCTTAACTTGCCAAAGCACGCAAGCTGCTCAGACCATTCTGCTAAAGGTAATAAATCTTTGTACGGCCAGCAAGCATACGGATATCTGCTTAGATCGAGAGTGACCGTTTTGAAACCATGGCGTACGCGCTGCAGCAGCAGGGAGTTTGAGAAGTGAACAATTTAACCTCCGGGGACGGTTGTTGGCCATGGCACAGAAATGCCAAATTCAGAACGCTAAGGCCTGCCGTTTATCCTCTCACTCTCTGCAGAACAAAGTGAACGCCGCGATAAAGGGCACGGTGCGCTCCTTGCGTCGGTACTGGTCGCGGCCATCGCGCGGTGGCTATCACACAGTTTTACAGTGCAGCCGAGACAGGTGATGTTCCAAACACGCTCATCTAACAGACCTCATCCCACACAGGCAGACATCGTGAAGCATCAACATCCAGTGATTCATTTGGGATGGTCAGTGCTTTACACAGGGCCGCAAGC
>NW_013569958.1:0-3084 GCF_000499745.2 Eimeria mitis | reverse complement strand
CAGGGTTCTCACAAATGAAGTTAACGGACAGCCCAACGGCACAAACTGCTAAACCTGGAGAGACAGGGTATAACTATACAGTTGAATACGCTCTTGGGAACCGGTTGACGGCAAAATGTACGTCGTTTTTGGAATACTAAATCCAGAACCCACTTGCAATTTAGTGTTCTTCAAACGATTCTGTTCACTCTCTTCGGCAAGCCGCATTATGCATCGTGTCAAACAGGATTGCGCACGCCCCTGCTTAAAATTGTGGGGAGAGAAGCTCGACCTACAAGCCGACCGATGCTGACATTAGCGGTCCTCGGCACCACACAAGCCGCTCGAAGCACACGGTAGAAGATGATGGAGCCGTACACATCCAGAAAGCATGCTGATGTTCTGTTGCAGCGACTATGTGACTCTTGCACGGTGTTGACGCACGCGCAGCGGCGGCACGGATGTGGTGAAGTGAACAGCTGGCATGAGTGTGGGACTGGTGCGCATGAGAAACAGATGCCGCAAAAACTACTCTAAGGCCGAGGCTTGCCCACATCGCTGGTGCTAAGAACGAGAAAAAACCGGAAATCAGAAGATCTTCAACGCCATACCATGCCACAGGGCAACCCGCACTTGCCTCTGCTAAGTCCCGCCGGTGCAAGGACCAACTGCGCCACCAAGCTTTGTTCCAAGTGCACATATTCCAACACCGCATACCAACCTCAGATTCAGCGCTCTAGCACACGTCTTAATAGGCTACAGCTTACACGGCCAGCTCAGCCTGTGCGTCATCTTACCCTCTGTGGCAATCATGGAGCTGCCACCATGCAAGCGTGGAACAAAAGGAACCTAGCTACCCGGTGACAACACAAGGTATCTCTAGGAATTGAATCGCAAGCGCGCGCCCCAACTCCATCTCGCCAACCCCAATACACCTAAGAGGAGATGCGTTTAGTGGGGAGACGAACACAATCGGTACTGCTGTAGACTGCACAGTCTTCGACGTTGTTGCACAACGTCTGCTTGAGCCAGGCAACCGGTGAGGATTCACCCACCAAACCTAAGAAGGCGTCATGACGTCTGAAATTGGACGTTTCACTCCATTGTGCGCAGAGTGGAAACAGAATTGCTGCTCGCGTTGGTCTGCCTGATGGTTGACTATGCGATTGAATCCAACTGCGCGTCGCGACAAATATTTCGTGTATAAAAATCCTCACGATCGACCAGCATAGACTAGCAGGTTCAAATCACAGCCAACAAAGTGTTTCACTCAGGCTGTAATTCAAAGTGTTTTTCGCGTAGGAAACTATGACATTCCAGTAGGACACCGCATCAGCAAAGACAATTGTTTGGTAGGGCTGTTGCCCGGGCCTGCAGCGCGCCCAATCCTGTGCGCTGAGTATCGCATATCTGGCGAACTAGATACGCTCCGCGACTGACAACAACCCTGCAATGAGCTTGACACTTTACTGTACACAATCACGGTCATCCACACTTATGAGCAGCCTTGCATTCTTCCATGAACCTCAGTGTGTGGACGGTCGTCTCCTTCAAGACTTATATTCACTTCACCGGCACGGCAATACCTTCGTAGCACAGTGAGTGCACTTGGCTACTCTTACATGCCCTTGGAGAGTGACCCACAGTCTGAAAGGCCGCAGAAGCTTTTCCCGGAAAGCTGCTCCACGCCCGTCAACTCTTCCGGCACTGCCCGTTAAAGCCAACGTCCTGCTGTACGGCACTCCCACAACGTCCCTATGCCAACTCACCTGCCACAACAGTGAGTAGCAGTCGGCGCATGCGCCTTCGACCCGAATATTTTGATGCCTCCAAATGGAGCTGCTGCTACCGGCTGGAAAAAAAAATAACGCAAACCTGGGCAGCTGGTTCAAATCGACCTTAGTCTTCAACATGTTCAAACATCATTCGTTGCCTACTGCCGACAGCGCATTAGCCCTGCGAATTGGTCCTCGCAGCTAGCCTTAAACTCACAACAGCTGGCGGATGCACTAGGCATCAGCGCTCTTACTGGCCAAAGAATGCTGGCGCGTATCAATGGAATCCCACCGTACCTCCTGGATACCCTCATATCGCCCAGCGCGCGTTTGCAGCCCAGTACATGCTGTGGCTTCGACAAATGCAGAGGTGCTTTTTTTCGACCTATACTCAGCTGTCCATGCACATGACTACAACGATTTGTATACAGCAATGAACCAAATGCCCCAACACACCTGCCACGAGACGTCCAAACTGTCGTCGCCTCCTTAGACATCAGAGTATCGAGCGAATGTGCGTGGAGACGCCCGCCTTGCACTGGCGCACAGAGATATCCACAACCGCAAAAACGCCTGCACGCGCAGACGGATTGTAGTGTAAAGCATGTAAGCGCTTGCAGTCTTGTCTATCAATGGCCCATGACTCTGTAAGCAGCGCGCAATCTCCACGAGACAGACATAGTTGCATAGCTGAAGGAACATGGAAAGGAGCTTCGTGAGAAGCTTCGTGCCCCGATGCAACCCAGCTCTCACCGAAGAATCGCCGCCGGATCTTCTGTTCCATATAATCCGTATACCGCATATGCTCAAGGTCCGAAATGCCGCAAACTCACTGGTATTCAACTTGAATATTTTAAGCATATATGCATTGCGTGCATTACGTAGCACTTAGCCCTAATTGTTTCAGGCTGCCGTTCACAATGCTAGCGGCATAACCAACGAAGATATGAGGAAGCTACCAAGCGCGCCTTGCGCAGTGCCTACCACTTCTCACTCCACACCAATCAAAAGGTATGCCCAACTACGTCCCCGAGGACCGCTGCCATGCTCGCTGCTTCGAATAGCTTCGGCGTTCAAGCGCCTTAGCGACACACGTCCTGGTAGTCCAGAAAAATATGCAAAGAACTTCCCCAAGGTCAACACACGCTGTATCTGCGGTTCACTGAGATGAATGTTACTGCACTACAGAAGTTCCACCCATCGTGAGTCTGGGGCCCACGTTTGTCACATTGGGCATCTCTACACATACGCACATATACATGCACGCCTAACCCAGGAAGCAAACGCAAGCCTCATCCGTACGCAACCCAGCTACTGCAAGGCATGTTGC
>NW_024016448.1:0-1762 GCF_000499745.2 Eimeria mitis | reverse complement strand
AACCAGTCTACTAACCTGTACGCTATTCAGGGAAATATAAGGTAATAAAAGAATGATTATCAACTGAATTAATATCAGTTGATGAAAATCACTCAATGAAATGAAATGAAGTGAACACTCAGGACCAAGAAACCTCGGAACTCGCCAATGACGGTGAGCTGCCGATACACCGCATTGAAGGAAACTTCAAGGCGGCTTTGAGAGGTCCTTTGCTATGAAAGGAAAACCAAAATGAAAGAAGGGTAGTAAAATGAAAGAACTTTGTTGAACTCTTCACACTTCCTCCGAAACGAAACCTGAAACCACAGAAAGCTGCAGGGAGTGCACAGATCGCGCCGGTGCCCGGGTGCTGGCTAGCCGTTGGTTGGCCTCACCAGTGAACACGGTGAGTGGAAGGAAGAGGGAATATATGCATTCGGGATAATATTAACAAAGTTTTATAAAATTCCATTTTTATTTTCATATTTTTAAAGAGAAACGTCAAAGAAAAACGCTCTAAAGCCACCACAACACGGCTTTCTCTGCTGTGTGCTCAACCACACAGCGAGGTGCACATGCTGTGTGTGAACGAGTGATACAGTTGTATGGAGGAAAACACGTGTAAGGATGAAGATCCAATATATAATATATATATTTTAATATATAAAATACCAAATTCCTTTTTTTTAGCTCCTCTTATTCATGCTTATGTAGCAGTTCTTACGCCTTCAGGGCACCTGTGTCGAGCTGTGGGTGTACAGCGCTTAGCTACACAGACAATCTTCCTGCGTAATCGATGAATAGCAGCACTGGTATTCTATCAATGAATTATTTATGAATAAATGCTTAGAGGAATGAAGGAGAGAAAGAGTGCTCGTACACCAGGCTCGAGAAAAAGATATAAGGAGCCGGCAAGCTACAGAAAGCCCGCAGACTAGGGGGAAGGTATACGTAGTGCGATGAACTTCCAACAAAAAAAAAACTTCTTCTATCATTAAGTGCTACTCAAATGAACTAAATTAATTATTTAAGGGGTTGTACACGCATGCAGTATCTACCTTGTTCATACTTTAGCCAGCCACTGCTTGTTGCCTTTATTGCATGAGCTCAACTGAGTGAATACTTACTAGCCTATCAAGCATTCAATATATGCATATTTTTGTTTATATATAGGAAAATATAAGGCCTTTTCACACCCCCAGCGTAGGTAGAAGCAACCCTAATGCCTTTGTTCCTCGTACACTCAACGGTGTGCAAAAAGTTGTTGTGGGTTGCAACCCCAGCCGGCTTGAATGAATCAGTGAGAATGCATGCATCAGTCTCATGATCTTTTTATTTTCTATATAACTCGCTTTCTCTCTCTCTTCTTACCCGGATCCTATTCAACTTTCTCTGCTTACTTATATGTCTACAGTTACCACCGATGAACAGCGAAACATTAGATGGTCTCTACGCATTGCATAGGATAATGTATGATGCTATTCATCATCAAGTCAACTAGATGTAGGAATTCAAGTGTATTGACACTGTGCAGGCAATCGATCAAAACAACTTTCAGTTAGTTTCTTGTAAGATATTTCATCACAATTCAAGTTTTTATGAACTTATGAAGCACTCATGCTCGGGTGTATGTACCCCTATAGATACTACGTTCAACTCAAATATGTTTAAAGAAACCCCCATTCATACTCTTCATACAACACAAATCCATGGGCGTCATGGGGGCACTGTGTTTCCAGCCGTGAAGTTTTTTTTTTTTTTTTTTTTTGCAATTTTTTTTTTT
>NW_024016447.1:0-1765 GCF_000499745.2 Eimeria mitis | reverse complement strand
TTTTTTTTTTTATAGGATATGCAGCGTACTGACAACCTAGAGGAGAGCTTACGGCACCTAAAGGAAGAGGTTAATGGGGTCAAGGCAGACTGTCTAGCTCTGGCGCTTGTGAGGGTTTAGGGTTTAGGGTTTAGGGTTTAGGGTTTAGGGTCTAGGGGGGTTGGGGTTTAGGGGGTTTAGGGTTTAGTAGGGTTTAGGGTGTGGTGTTTAGGGTTTGAGGTGTCGAGGGTTTGGGCTTCCCCGGTAGGTAGGGTTTAGAGAATCTTATCTAGGGTTTAGGGTTTAGGGTTTAGGGTTTAGGGTTTAGGGTTTGTGTGAGCAGATGATGGGGGAGGAGTTGCTGCGGCATGAGGTCGAGCTTATGGGGGGGGCCCTCCTAGCAGCAGAAGCAGAAGCAGCTAGGGGCCCTAACTAAACCCTAAACTTGCTGCTGCTGCAGCAGCAGCAGCAGCAGCAGCAGCAGCAGCAGCAGCAGCTAGTGCAGCAGCAGCAGCATCAGCAATACCAGCAACAACAACAGCAGCAACACCAGCAGCAATTACAGCAGCAGCAACATCACCACCAAACTGTACCCTGGGGGCCCCCAACTAAACCCTTTTGGGGGGTATAGGGGGGCCCCCTACAGGGGCCCCCATCTAGACCCTCTCGGGGGCCCCCATGCTGAACCCTGGGGGCCCCCACTAAACCCTAGAAGCCGTATAAGCTGCTAGGGGTTAGGGGGCCCCCTGGGGGGCCCCCGCAGACCCCTCGTTGCAGTCTGCATCTTCGCTTCACTTGCGTGGCAGGGGCCCCCGTCAGTACCCTTTGGGGGCCCCCTATTAGTACCCTTTGGGGGCCCCCTATCAGTACCCGTCTGGGGCCCCCATCAGTACCCTTCGGGGGCCCTCTATATGCTATGCAATAAATCAGCATCCTGGGGGCCCCCAAGGGGGCCCCCAAGGGGGCCCCCCAGAGCCACAACGGGGGCCCCAAGGGGGCCCTATCAGGGCACTCAAGGAGGCCCCTAGGGGGGCCCCCAAGGGGGCCCCCATGGGGGCCCCTAGAGGGGCCCCAGGATTAAAAGGGTACACTGGGGGGGCCCCTAGGGGGGCCCCCTTTAGGGCCCCCTTGGGGGCCCCCACCCATGCCTTTGGGGGCCCCCAAAGGGGCCCCCATTGTAGGGAGGTCTCTAGGGGGCCCCCAGGCCCCCATAACCTCTTTAGGGGCCCCAGGGGCCTGTATAGATGGAGGGGGGTTGGTGTTGTTGTAGCTGCAGCAGCAGCAGCAACAGCAGCAGCAGCAGCTGTTGCTGCTGCTGCAGCAGCCGTTAGAGTTGCAGTCGGTGCGGAGACGATCCCAGGGAGACGATCCCCAGGAGACGTTTATTTATTTATTTTATTTTTTTTCTTTTTTTCATATCTTTATCGTTTTCTGCAGAAACACACAAACCCTAAACCCTAAACCCTAAACCCTAAACCCTAAACCTCCTCAATGTGCATTAAGGGGTAACACAGAACTTTGTTCTGAGGGTTTAGGGTTTAGGGTTTGGGGTTTAGAAGGCTAGGGTTTAGGGGTTTAGGGTTTAGGTTTATATGCTGGTGATGCAGATGTTAGTTTGTGTGGGGGCCCCCAGGAGGGGCCCCTACACACACACTACAACCCACTGCTCCTGTTGCTGCTGCTGCTGCTGCTGCTGCTGCCGCTGCTACTATTGTTGCTGTTTATCTCGCTGTTGCTCTTGGTGCAGCAGCAGCAGCAGCAGCTGCTGCTGCTGCTGCTGCTGCTG
>NW_024016446.1:0-1765 GCF_000499745.2 Eimeria mitis | reverse complement strand
CAAAGCCCTTGACAAGGGTACCAAGCCCCGGCCCAAGCTGCGCATTGCTGTGTCTGCCAGCCTGCCCAGAGTATAGATGCCGAAATAAGCCAAAATTGCCGAGGCCTTGTCAAAGGCGTCTGCGAGTTTCATGCCGGGATGCCGTGCTGAGCAGGGGACAGTTGCTGAAATTCGCGGACTGTTGTTTGCGACGGCAAGACAGCCTCTGGTGTTTTGCGAGGCGTGCATCCGCTAGACAGCGCAACCGCCTTCTGATTGGCGAGCAGCAGTGGACGTGTTGCTGTTGTAAACTTGCAAGTGTTGATCATTCCTCCTGGACAGGCAACAAGTAGCGGCCTTCGTCGAGGTATCGGACCCGAAGAAGGCCAACTGTAATATACATGGCGTTACAACTTGTGGCAAAGAACAAAATCGTATCTATAAGAAGGCGGCGTGCACGAAATTCTGTATGGCAATCTGGGCAACGCAGTTTGCACGTTCATGCCTGTGTAGGCATCATTTTTCGCTGATGAGAGAGCGGCCGGATGTGTAAGGCGTGGAACGTCCTGTTAGAGGCCTGTTGAAAGCTACCACAGGAAGCAGAATTCGACAAACAACAGATCGTGCGCGCGCATCAGCGTGAACGCAATTTCGCTGGTCAGGCAACGGAGATTAGTATTTGCCCTCTTGCTGTACGCTTGCTGGGCTCTGAAAGGGCAGGCTGCGGGGTGTGGCGAGGTTAGGAGTTGCACTGGGTGTTTGCACGATTTGGCATCAAGAATGACTGTTGCTGAATCAGTCGGCAGATCTGCGTGTGGAAAGGCATTGTTTAGAGCGATTTGTAGCATGTTGCATGTGGGTAGTTGTGGTACAGTGCTCCAAAGCGAGCTGCAGTCGAGGGAAGACACGCCTTGAGAGTGTCTGGCCCAGTTAGTTGTCTTTTTGCCGAGCGTCGAAATGCACTCCTGGTTTGTGCACATCTTTGACAGAGCACCTCATAGAAATGTTGTAAAGCGCCAGTAGCCTCACAACGGTGATGGCCAGTTGTCCGAAGCCCTTTTCGGTGATCGTGGCAAAGAACTTGTCACGAAATGCACGTTTGTCTGTGGTTTGTCTCTACCCAGCATCTGCCAAGTCGTCGAAGGGATGGTTAGCTGCTGGTACGCAATTCCTCACGCACACCCAATGCTGTCGCTCCTCATCTGTGCTGTCACAGGAGGTGCGTTCGCGTCTGGGGCAAGTCCGTTGCATTGTGCAGCCAACGACTCACTTTGATCGTCTACTCAACAGGCGTGTCGTGCCCAGACATTACCTTAGCTGCTTAGAACACAGATCGACAAGCCAATGCATGCGCATCATACGGAGGAGAGCCGGTCGCCCTGACAAGCGCAGCATTAGGGAAGCCTGCTTGATGTGCATCGTGGAGGCAACTGTTTCCGAGGAGGCGGCACAAGAATGCGAAACTAGCCCTCGCCCTACCATTGAGCTTCTGCTTGGTCCTCTTCAGATCGTTAAATCGTATTTATTCGGGATGTTAACTGCAGACATCGGCGACGCAAGCGATACAACTAACTCTACAAGTCAACAGACTATGAGACGATGTTCTGGTGTCTATCGAGACACGGGTTTTTCCTGGAGTTGGACCAGTTTATGTTTGACAGTTGCTGAGTCTGGTGCAGTGCACGCCTGGTAGGAATCGTCCCGGGTTATCAGTTGCTTCGCATTTTGCCTTTATTTGAGTATGCGGTACCTTCTGTTCGACTCTGTCAGTGTCTGCGCAGCGTCT
>NW_024016445.1:0-1766 GCF_000499745.2 Eimeria mitis | reverse complement strand
AGTATTAAATGCGAGATGCTCAGCGCAATCTCCTGAATGTTGCAGTGGACTTGAGTCTGACTCTACCAATGCGATGGACGTGCAGGTGATCGAGTGATATGGCATTTGTTGCCGCCTGTCTCTATCAACGAAACAGGATGAACCCTTACGTTGAGGTGGTTCTGCCCCTGACTAACGAGAGCACCTGCAGTAAGCCTCTGGAGCACCAAGACTGGGCATAATTTGTCTTTAGCACGTAATGCACAAATGAAGTAGTGATGCTTGGTGTCGGATTTTTTGAGTGCTGCAACTCTTAGCACGTACGTTCGACTCTGGGCTAGAATTTTTCTCCCTCCCGAAGTTTGCCGAGTGTCGCTCAGGTCGACTTTGCAAGTAAGACAGGTGATGCGCTGATGGTAGCTGCTTGGATTTTAACGACGTGCATGAGTCAAAACAATATTACCTTTCCGCGAGTTCGACAAACGGTGGTCAGGGCGACGCTTTACGAGAAGCCCTTCGATTTAAGCATACATGCGATTTANTTCGACAAACGGTGGTCAGGGCGACGCTTTACGAGAAGCCCTTCGATTTAAGCATACATGCGATTTAACGTTAAGAGGGAGACATCCGTGAATTAAACGTGTTTTTGTTGTATTGTCGGTTTCCATTTGGGCCTGACGCTTGCTTCCCTGTTCAATGTTGGTGATGCTGGCGGTGGTAATATCCTTTTGGGTGTATCTGCAGAGGCGCTGGTGGGGAACAGGTAGTGCGTATGCCACGGGTATGCATGTTGCTTGGGCGGTATGGGTGTCTGTACGCACCTGAAATGTCAGGAACGACTAGGGGAAGTATCCAGAGGTAACTTGTCCATTTGTAGGTGATGTGCTCACGCACTGGACGAGTCAGTGACAGTGCGGCAAGCGCAGGTCAACTGCAATTCGGTGCACGTCGCCTTCGCAATATCCTAGCGGAATCGATCGGTGGCCTGCACGCGCAGACAATTTGGGCAGCTGAAGGCACCTGTGGCCCCCAGTCAGTGAGTTGGTTGCATCTCTGCACCTGAGAACTGCTGAGTGTTTTTGCTCATTCTAGATTCTGTTTAAATGCTGGAAGTTGTGGGTATCATGCATGTTCATCGGATTTTACAGGGAGTATGTTTCATCATGTTCATTGGCTTCAGTCAGTCCAGCGTTTAACTGCAGTNCAGTCAGTCCAGCGTTTAACTGCAGTGGTAGTACATTTATTGTGCCTTGCTTTGGAAATGCTGCAGCTGCACCTTCGAATTCTTGGAGCTCACCAGCAAGCACGCCTGACTTGATCACGGGCGAGTAGGGGGACAGCATAGTGCGATGTCGATGGACATGTGCAGCTCGTAAGCTGGAGGACTGCAGGTATTGCTCGCTTGGCCTTCCAGTAGTCTTTTTAATGGACGTTTTGACTCAGTATATGCCCCAGTGCGCTGTTACAACGGCCGCGCTTTGTTTGGTGGCGGAGGGCATACGGTGGGTATGTTGCTAATGAATCATGGCATGCTGTGTTGCGGGCGCTGTGTTTGTGTTCTGCACGTGGAGGGATACACGGAATAAATGGTTCATTGACTGCTTAAAAGCTAGCAGTCTACTCTTTTTTGAGGCATCTCGCAAATCCATTCGGCTGTTTGGGGGTTCAACGGCAATGATTCTATGGATCAGGCGGTGCGCTCCCAGCAGTGTAACGTCGTCATTCTGTTTAGATTATTCCGTGCACTACATTGGAGCAGGAGGCGAGCAATCCATATTCGTTCATAC
>NW_024016444.1:0-1766 GCF_000499745.2 Eimeria mitis | reverse complement strand
CGAAGCAGCTTGTTCATAGTAGCATTACGTAGTCGAACACCGGGGATCCACCCGTTAGTTCTCTGTGGCGCGGAGTGGTTAGAGGTGGCCATTTGGAAGCCTATTGGGCATGCTAGCACGAGCAGAAAATCCATCGCCTTTGTGGGGGTAGTGGAATAGAATTCCCAGAGTCAGATATCATGAATATCTTTAGCGTCGGCGGCTGCTTCCCCGAGAGTTGCCTGCCCAAGCAGTCGCTGTTCAACAACAACGAAGACTGTGCAATCTACAGCAGTATAGACGATGCTTTTCTGTGTACTGGGTTTGGCGAGTTGGCCGTGCTGTTAGCACGTGAGATTAAATTCTCGGGTAGGTGTAGTGTTGACATGAGGTGGCCAGGCTGCGCGTGCTCCACTCTGGCATGGATACCTCGTTGCAGTACCATGAATGCTACAGCAGGTAAGACGTTGCACAGGCTGACGTGGCCTTGTGCACAAGGCGGATTGAGCGGCGACAGATACGGATACGTTCTGGGGCATGGTGTTATGATGAACGATTGCTTGTGTAGCTTTTGGTTTTGGCCGCAGCCCCAGTAGCTTGGATCACCGGCCTGGATGAGTAATTGTTTTAAAGCAGTTTATGCTGAATCTGTGTTTCATGGACAGCAGATGCACGCACGTTTGGCAAACTCTGTGTTGCTGCAGAGCGTGCGTCAGTATTTTGGAACAGCCACAAGCTCACTACAGACGGGTATCCATGTACTTCTTGGCTGCAGAATGCTTCACTACCTTCGTCCACGTTATCTGAGCCGCATGTGTGAGCTTGGAAAGTTTTGTTGCTGCAATCGTGATTGCAGATGGAAGGGGTCTAGCTCGATATGAGTTGTGTCAACCTCGGTCTTTCCAATGCAGTTGCGGAGCGTTTTGTCCCTACGCTCTAGGCAGGCACACCATGATTGCTTGAAACGATGTTTTATTTGGGTTAACGAAGATTGTGAGCAACGTCCTTTTAACGGCTCTACGGCACCAGAGCATCTGGGAGGCAATATCACAGCAGCACCTCATGCTCTGTTGCCAACCAGTTTGCACACTCATATACAGTTGTGCAGGGCGCTGGTATGCATTTGTGGCAGGTTTTGCCCCGCGCTACCTTCACGGTCTCGACGCCCGCCGTACCTTGGACATTTATGCTTTTCGATAACTGAAAAGTGCGGTGTGCAAGGGTTGGGCTTTTCACCACTGCACCTCTGAAAGGCTTGCGCATACATCGGAAGCACTCGCTGTTGNTGCAAGGGTTGGGCTTTTCACCACTGCACCTCTGAAAGGCTTGCGCATACATCGGAAGCACTCGCTGTTGAGCGTTTGCGTCGCAGTGTAGAGCCGGCCGACATAGACGAGCCACTGGGCTCCGATGTTTGCAAACATCCTTTTGGGAGTTTGGCGGAAAGCTCGCTCGGGATATTGATCGTATCTGCGGCACTTTCGAACTATGCAGTTGCCGAACCGCGACGACTACGGTCAGCGCAAGGGCAATGGAACGGCAGGTTAGTTAGGGACAACGATTCTATTGGCAGTTTTGCAGAACTACCTAGCAGTCGGCGCGTGGCAACTACATCAGCACAACGCTCAAACACGCAAAAAAAGAGCAAGTCCCAGTTTTCACCTGGATATCTGTTCCCTGGTGCAGGAGGTGCGCGGACAGTTGATTGGAATGTTGAGACATTGACAAGGACTGAAGTGTGGAGGCGCTGGTCGCCATCAAACCTTTGTAGATAATGCCGATTTGTT
>NW_024016443.1:0-1770 GCF_000499745.2 Eimeria mitis | reverse complement strand
ACGCTCTCGATCTGTTGGCTTTCAATGCGTGGAGTCTGGCTCGAGGCATCGTGTAAGCTGTGGGTTGAACGGGGGGCCACTCTGATTGTTCCGGGTGGCGGCGGTATATTTTGTCTCGTCGCCATGAGTGCACCACTCGCAGGAATCATTTTCCTAGGCCGTCTATTCGGGTAATGTGCCTACCTTGTGTGAGCTTCATGGGTATTGCAGGTGGTGCGCAAGATGCCTCACAGGAACAATACACAGCGGGGCGTGTTTCAAACTGGAGTAGTAGTTCTGCGCGTCGTTCCTGGAGGATTAAAGAGTCTCATGGGCCATACTGGACAGCTGCCAAGGCAGACTACATTCATGGCTCGTGACAGGCGGGGGCGCGGCTTTCCTTGAATCTCGCGGCAAGAGGGATAAACGTGGTTACGGCCACATCAGCGGGTCTTTCGTATGAGCTAGCACGCCGCCTACACGAACGAGGGTACAATAAACATGCTGAAGGTTCGACAACATCCGCTAAATGCAACTGCACAGCTCTATTTTAGCAGCTGCGGTAGCAGGTGTGCAGGGGAGTGCCACTTTTCTTTTCGAGGAGTACACCCGATGCACAGCGGCACCTTCCGGTTTTGAAACGCAGACAAGGAGACAGTGGACTCGTATGTTTCTTCGTTGCCTGCCTTCTAGGATGTATGTCATATGCCATACAGGAGCCGCGGTAAGGGTACTAAAGTTCTAAGCAAGATTCATTGTGAGCGTTTCTGTTGAAGGATGTGCAGAACAGCTTGGGAGTAATTGAGAGGGGCACGCCTTGTACCACGAACGAGTTGCCGCGGAGTTTGCACTGTCGTCCCCTGATCGCGAGTGCACAGGGCGGGTGTGGTTCCATGCAGGTGGGCGCACTCACTAGACTCGTTCTGCAGGTTCAGGCGGAAGACACAAGGAGCTTTGCGGGGTTTGACGTTCTCCCGCAAATGCAGTTTTCGCTCAGGTTAATTGGGCGTCATTAGCGTCCCGTGACAGCAAGTACGCGAGATCTGTTGCCAGCTTTGAAATGATGCGGCAGTGGGCATAACTGTATCGCTATGCAGTTCTGGACAGCCATTTTGCTGTGTGTACGTACTTCGCATGGCTGCACTGTTTCTGGAAATCCAGGTGACACAGTGGCAATAAGTTTTGGGTAATATCGAGTGAATACGAGCATCAGCGTATAACTCGTTCTGTTAAACGTTCGCCAACATGTACAGCCCCCTCAAAGCTTTTGAGGCAGGTGTTAGTCTGCGTATTTTCATACGCATAAGCACGCTAAATGCGAACAACCAGTGACGAGACCCGCGGATACCAGTTACTATAATTGTGCGAAGACGCATGCGGCGTGAATTCGGCCAAGAGCAAGTTCCAAGCGGTCCAGAAAGGCCTTTCAGCTCCATAGGCATCATATGCCCTGTCTCCAAGATGTTCTAGACGTATAATGGATGGGGTAAAGCCTTTTCATGCAGAAAGTGCGTCAGCAATGCAGAGATGATAATCGCAGACTCGTGTTCGAGCACAAGTGATACGAATCTTGTAGGAGTTGCATTAATAGTGCGCGACTGCAAGGCTGCCTCTGCATCATTGCTGCTCGCAGTGATATATAGACTCCTTACTTCCGTATCACAATTACACGCCCTCCGCGTTAGGCGCAATGTTGGCGAAGCAGATATGCATTACCGGCGTCGCCGTGCGTTCTTTCGTGGCTATAAAGCAATGCGTAGGCGACTACGTGTCGACGACTCCCGACGTGTT
>NW_024016441.1:0-1772 GCF_000499745.2 Eimeria mitis | reverse complement strand
AGATTCAGCCTGCGTTGTATGATGTGTTCTTTTCTCCCCGATCCGTCCCCGCTTGCTGGGCGAACCATTCGTGTGACCATTGGTTTCTCATTGGTCTGGACTTGTCCAGCTACACACACTCTACCCAATGCCGCTACCCGTACGGTCTCCAAAAGCCTCGTCTGTCTCCGCTTGCTGGGCCAACATTTCACGACGCTGGGAACTGGTATTCGTAGCTCTGCACTCTATGCTCTCCAACAGCCTCGTCGTTCCTAATTGTATGGGCAGCACTTGCTGGGCAAAGCTTTCGACATGTCATTTTCTGCTGCCACCTCCCCGTTAAGCTGGCTTGCCAGTTGCATGTGTGTGCAGCCACCCAGTTCCTGCTGAGTACGTGCCCCAATTCAAGCAAAATCACGAACGCCCAACGCACCGCCGATCCATAATAGTGATCCTGCAACGGCCCCAAAGTGCTGTGTTCACATGCACAATGATGACGAAACATTGGTCAACCCCTCGTCAATATGCCACGGAAATGTTTCCATGGTCTGCGCCTATTCGATGACGAGGCATTTGACTAGCTTAAGAATGCCATGCAGTTGCCATGAAAATATTCCTTGCGTTGCTGTTTCATATGCTTGCTGGGCTGTTAAGGTCAACTAGGCTGCATGCGGGCATTTGACAATTAAGCTTTTCATGGAGATGCTCGTTGGTTGCGCTTGCCATGCTTACTGGGGTTTTGGTGTGCCCTCTGTGCAAAAAAGTGGTTGGTTAAGCGGTGAGCGTACAGATATAGACAGTGCATGAATGACACTACAAGAAGGTTATGCTTTCTTATTGATTTGGTTGTGCTTGATGAGCTTGATTAATCACAAACAGCTGATACGCACCTCTGTTGTGCGAGGTAAACGGCTTGCCGTTTGCCTGTTGTGTTGCATACCCAGGTATGCAACACAACCCTACCCGATTGATAAAACAATCGGGTAGGGTTTGCCTGGAAACAACTCCAACCAGCTACAAAAACATATATAAGTGAAATGTCTAATGCACGCTCGGAGGATAACAATGTGCAGTTGATGCAGGAGGCATCTAGAGGAGCGACGTGCACACACGCAAGGCTTCAACTCAGACTCGCGAGTGCTATACGCAAGGCACTGCTGTGCAACAGTGAGAGTTTTCGAAAGGGGTGCATCATTCCCTTCATGTGTGATCTCAAAACGGCGCAGCAGCGCGGCGGCCACATGATGCTGTTGTCGCTGTTNTCATTCCCTTCATGTGTGATCTCAAAACGGCGCAGCAGCGCGGCGGCCACATGATGCTGTTGTCGCTGTTGTTGTTTTCGCTGATGCCTCTGCTCTTATGTATGCGCTCAGCAGCTCCAGCAGTTATCCACTGTCTACATCTGCATGTTTCTGTTGCTGCTAGTGTTAGCTCGTTTCTTGAGTATCGGTGAACCCCCAGCGGCTCCCTCTCTTCATCGTTGTTCATCAGACTCCTTTAGTCTTCAGGCTCGAGCGTCTTTTTATTGTGGAGTAATCGTTCACCAGTAGAAGAAGGTATTATATTTATGCAACTCAGCAGGTTTCAGCGAAGCATGGTTAGTATCTGCATGCAAGTGGAAGTATTGCTTCTCTCTAGGAGGATAGAATTAGTTAGGAGTATACGAAAACAACAGCAGGGGCAGCTAGCTGTGTGTATGTTCGAGGTGTTCTTTGGGGCTGCCAGGACGGTCCACAAGCCAGCCGCTACTATCCGTGAGTAGCATGCACGCTCATCTGCATCCCTTCATATGC
>NW_024016440.1:0-1772 GCF_000499745.2 Eimeria mitis | reverse complement strand
TGCTGCTGCTGCTGCTGCTGTTGCTGCTGCTGCTGTTAGGCTCGACGTGGTCTGCAACTCCTCCTGTCTGCTGCCAGAAGACAGACTCACCTTACAGGTACTTTGCTGCTGCTGCTGCTGCTGCTGCTGCTGCTGCTGCTGCTGCTGCTGGTGTTGCTTCTGTTGCTGCTGCTGGTTGTGCTGCAGCAGCTGCTGCTGCCTGCAGTATGCATGCGTTGGGGTGTACGTGCACCTGCTCAGGAATTGCTGCCGGGGGCACTGCTACTCGAAGGCCCGCTGAAGCAGCAGCAGCAGCAGCAGCAGCAGCAGCAGCAGCAGCAACAGCAGCAGCAGCAGCAGCAGCAGCAGGGGGACAGCGCCCTGCGAAGCCGCATAGCAGAGCTGCTGCAGACAGTGAAGCCTCTTGCTGCTGCTGCTGCTTCTCGGCTGCAGCAGCAGCAACAGCAGCAGCAGCAACCAACACGAGCAGAACTGCTGCAGGACGCCATGGGGGTTTACAATCTCCTACGCAGAAGAAGAGGGAATATAGACTGAGCCAGAACGAGGGTTTAGGGTTTAGGGTTTAGGGTTTAGGGTTTGGGGTTTAGGGTTTAGGGGGGAGGAAACGGGAGACAGCTGCAAACCCTTCCCTCAGCCAGATGCTGCTGCTGCTGCTGCTGATGCCGCTGCTGCTTGGTGCAGCAACGAGCAGCAACAGCAGCAGCAGTAGCAGCAACAGCAGCAGCAGCAGCAACAGCAACAGCAGCAGCAGCAGCAGAGTGTATCTGTGTCTCCCAAGGGGAACACAGCGCACCGCCCCGTCTGCTGCTGCTGCGTGTTATACACACAGATACAAGCGACAGCTAGCTACAGCTAGCTACGGCTTGCTACAGCTAGCCACAGCTAGCTACAGCTAGATGCAGCTAGCTGCAGCTAGCTACAGCTAGCTACCGCTACTTACAGCTAGCTATGGCTAGCTACAGCTAGCTATGGCTAGCTACAGCTAGCTATGGCTAGCTACAGCTAGCTGGGGCTAGTTACAGCTAGCTAGAGCCACGCTCAGCTACAGCTAGCTACAACTAGCTACAGCTAGCTACAGCTAGCAGCAGCTAGCTACAGGTAGCTACAGCTAGCTACGGCCACGCTCAGCTGCAGCTAGCAGCAGCTAGCCGCAGCTGGCCCCTAGCTAGCTACAACCACGTACAGCTAGCTGCAGCTAGCTATCCTTTTATTAGGTTTGTATTGTCTTTGCTGCTGCAGTTTTAATTCCTTTGGGGCGTGTGTATGCAGCAGCAGAGCAGCAACAGCAATGTAGCAGCAGCAGCAGCAGCAGCAACACAGAGCAGCAGCAGCAGCAAGAGCAGCAGCAGCAACAGCAGCAGCTGCTGCTAACACAAACAGTAGACTGCAACTGCTCATCATGCTGCTGCTGCGCAGCTGCAGCAGCAGTTACTCTAAACCCTAAACCCTAAACCCTAATAAACCCCCAAAAGACAAGCAGACACAGACAAGCAGCGTATGCTGCTGCTGCTGCTGCTGCTGCTGCTGCTGCTGCTGCTGTTGTTGTTTATTATGTGTTATTTAGTTTTGTTTAGTTTTGTCTTTGTTTGTTTTTTTTTATACTGCGAGGCAGCAAAAACCCTAAACCCTGCTGCTGCTGCAGCTCCTCTCTATAAACCCCACCCCACATACAAACCCTAAACCCTAAACCCTAAACCCTAAACCCTAAACCCTCAGACACGAGCTGCTGCTGGCTCTGCTCTTGTTGTGGTTTTCTTAGCTTCTGCTGCTGC
>NW_024016438.1:0-1775 GCF_000499745.2 Eimeria mitis | reverse complement strand
TGGCAGAAGACGTGTTTTCACACGTTTTCCTTGTTTGCGTCGAATAACGCCAGCTATTTCTCGGGAGCGCCATGGTTATTGTTGTCAGTTGTCTGATGCGTCGACGGGTGTGCGCCAGGTACCGGGTGCACACTTTGTTCGGCTAAGGCGCGTGCCGGCCAAATTTTTGCGGTTATTGAACGTTTGCATTGGCGCATATGCACCGGAATAAGTTCAAGAGATAAGAGTGTATGAAGGTGCCCCCTGAGTGTTCTTACGATACTGGATGACCTTTGTGATGATCATGCGAGCTAGGGTACGAGTTTGTCGAACTTGGTAAGTGTATGTGGATAGAATTTCCTTGTTTGTGCTGCGTGTGCTGCGTGTTAGTGTTCGGTGGCATGAAGACACGTTCGTAAGGGTTGAGCATGCCCACATGCTGCGTGGAAGAACACGCATTTTTGGAGGCATCTAACATGCTCGTGCATAGTATTTTGCTTGCAAGCGTGCACCGCTCGATTGTTTCCTACTGGCCGTCAGGAAGTAGGCGTGAAGTGAATAATTGTCGCAGGGGTGCCTGCGCAGTTCTGAGTTTTGCGTGCTTTCAGTGTTGGCAAGGAGTGCTTAGCGAAATCTTACGCTGGCTGTAGCAGTAACTCAGTTTAGTCATAATTCACTGGCTCGTGACTTTGTGCAGGATCGTCAAAAAATTAAGTAAGGTCTCCTGTAATTTATGGTTAAAGTGCCTCATTGACAATGACACTGTGAAAGCTTTTTATGAGTCTGCAGGCCGTGCGCAAGGGCTTTGGGAAAATGCTTCTGGGTGGTTCTTTATCCGCATTCAAGTGCTGCACGCATGTCCATTGTTAGAAGCATGGCAGGTTTGTTAGTCATTCTTGTCTTTTGAGGCAAGGCCGTCTTTCACAGGCTTGCTTTTTAAGATGCACCAAATGCGAACGCTGCGTACGACATAAGGCGCATTTTTGCTTCGAGCATTGAGAGCGCGTTAGGCATTCTATACCCTGTCCTAGGGGTTGGTGCAAGTGACTGCCAGGCAGCCAACCGGTGAGCATCTATCCATAAGCCGAATGCAGGTTTTATTCAAGCTTCAACATCTCAAGGCTTTGGTTCCGTTCGTTCCGAAAATGGCTGCTTAGAGAAGGACTTTGGTTGTAGGTCCTGGTGTGCGCTGTGCTCCGGCGGGTATGTCGTTCATATCCTTCCTGTTTGCTGAGGCATTCAGAAATATTTTGGAATTGCAAGCCGGCTGCTAAGTTGCGGATGTCACATTATCGACCAGTAATCAATAGGTCGTCTAGAACTATATGCTCATTTTTTAGTGGATTGGAGCCCTGCATGTAGTGGTAATGGAGCGCGTCGCCCCCCGGAAGTCGTCCCGAAGCTTCTTGTGGCCTAGCCGCCTTGCCTGGACCTGAACTTGATTTCTCCTCTTTACATTTACATGTAATACAATCACATTGGGGACGAATGCCACGATGCCGTAGACCTCACCGATGGCGACACATGTGGTTGCAAGCAGTCAAACGCACAGATGCGCTGTTCGTTGCCCTGGTCCACTGTATTGAGATTCCCGTACCACTGCAGAAACTATTTCTGTCACTTATCTGTCACATACCGCCGCTGAACGCGTGCAAATCTGGGATACAGTGCCACTCCAATCACACATTGATGGATACGTTTGCGCAGATTTCTGTTGTACCGGTGTAGCTGTACGATCGGCAGACGGAGACACATGTTCACAAATGTGGTCGCGATTGTCTGCACAGCATACGTTA